>NC_057805.1:72549211-72626362 GCF_018294505.1 Triticum aestivum
CTCGCTTCTACCACGGTTTTTTCCGTCATGGACGGCCCAAAGAATGTCATGCAGCTGTGTCTCCGGCCCGCCCAGGACGAAAAGCCCATTTTCTGTCATGATTTTTTGTCATGGAAGTAGGAGCCCACCACATCTATGATGATACCGGGTTTTGTCACAATTATCGTCATAGAAGTGTCATAAGTATGACAGAAAAAAAATTCGTTCGGCCCAAAATGTCACGGATGTGTCTTTTTTTGTAGTGAGCAGAAGTGCCTTTCCCGCTCACCTCATCTACGGCCTGGTCTGCTTCCTCCGGCAGACCAGTGGTGCTCCATGCATCGACCGACGCCCCCGCGCTGAAAGTGTCCTGGAAGTGCGATCATAAGAAACTGACTCCACATAAAACCCATATATACAGTATATGGAAACGATTCTGCAGGCACACGTACCTAGAGATCGATGCTTGCACGACCTAGGTTTTCGAGAATGGCATGTATGACCGATCTGATCTGTGACTCAGTAACACACACAATGATCTGGTTCATGGGTAAGGATGTCGTCCACGTGCTGCAGGACGCCCACTTCACCCGTTGGGCTCGCCAAACACGCACTATTCCATGTAGTATACGCGTCGTATCCTCTTTTTCCATTGTTTCTACTGTTTAATGTCGGACTGAATTCTTAGAATCCCAACAAGGAACTCTCCATAGACGTGTTAATGATCGGTTCTGTACATGCTTTATATTTCACATAACGTTATGTAGGTCTACTTTTAAATCTCGACCATTAATTTTTATGGTTAACAAAAATCAACGAATATAAGGCAATGATGTATGGAGAACCTTGAAAGACTCCGTTTTTTAATATTAGGTATAGAATAGCATATTAATGCATATAAAACATTCAAAAAAGATAATATAATAGCATAGAACAATAAAAAATTACAGATACGTTGGAGACGTATCACTTGTCAGGATCCAAGTTCTAGTTGGATGCGGTCACTGTGGACGAGGAGGGGAGGAGATGTTGCGACGCCGGTGCCAACTGCTGGGATCAAGCAGGGAAGGTGCGGCAGGCGTGTGCCTGCTAGATCTTGCGGGCGGCGCCTCAACCTGCCCGGTCAGTGGATAAGGGCGCGTTTGGTTGCTTGCATTAGGCCCGGCCAGGCCCGCGCGGGATAAAAATAAGCTGTTTGGTAACCTGCTTTCACCGTTCGGCCCGCATAGCACGAAACCTAAAGCACCTCTCAGCCAGGCCTGCTAGGAACGACCGAATCGGCCGTTTCCAGCCACTACTTCAGGATGTTGCTAACACAAAACTACGATCAGAGACCCTTCGAGAAACTGTGTGCGATGCAATAATCGCAAACGGTGCTGTATGAAAACCGTTAGAAATGTATAAAACGTTTGCGATGACGGATGCATCAAACACGGTTTAGGTTTTAGTTGCGTGTGCGATGAAGGGCATACGGTTCAGTTCAATTAACTGTTTGCGATGAGGAGGAACAAAAGAAACGGGCAGCCGGATGAAGGTGTGTGCGATACACAGCATAAGGTTCACTCAGATGAACTGTTTGTGATTAGGAAACACAAAAGAAACGGTCAGCCAGATCAAGGTGTGTGCGATATACGGCATGCGGTTCACTCGGATGAACTGTTTGCGTTGAGACATGAGAACAGAAATGGTTCAACTTAACAAGATGTGTGTGATACGTAGCAAACAGGTCTGTAATCAGAAATGTGTGTGAAGACCGATAATAACACAGACGGTTGCTGCTAATAAGACGTGTGTGTTGTGCGATGGGATTGTATACAGAACAACAACAACAACAACATATATATATATATATGTCGGCGTTCTGCGAACGGGGGTCCCCAAACTTGCCTGCCTGCTGCCCGCGGCGTGGCTGAGCTAGCAGGCCCGTACGGCCCATCTTCATCGACGAGGTATTCAAGACCCTCGCGAGGGGCCAAGCCTCGCGAGGCTGACGACGCAAGACCTCCTCAGGAGCGGCCTCGCTAGGCGGGCTCACGCGGGGCGGAGAGATCAAGGCAAGGCAGGCCTCGCGAGGTCCTCGTGACGTGAGCCATGACGGCCGAGACCAGGCGGGCGCCAGCGCGCGCAGCGTCCTTGTTTCCTCTTTTGTGCCAAGGGGGCAAGTGCAGGCGCGGAGTACCGAGGCGTCAAGCAAAGGTTTCCATATCGGTGCAACGAGACCAAGACCAGCAGGACGGCAAGACGGAGGTCACCATGGAGCCCAAGACGGCGTCACCACCAGAGCCTTTTGCAGGCGAAGACAGCTTTTGTCAGGATAAGCTGTACCAGCTGTCCCCTTTCAAATTGGCCGTTGTTGACTCCCTTCCCGCTCAATATTTGGGGAGAGGACCAGGGCCTATATAAGTAGAGCTAGCCACCACAGTAGGGGGCAACTAGGGGACAACAGGTAGATAACTAGTCGAGAACTCATTAAGAGGCATCTCACCCACACAAGTTCATCAAGCAGAAGAACACCTCAACCACAGGAGGCTGTTCTTCCCCTTGTACTGTTCATCATCAGCCCAAGAGGCAATCCACCACCACCACACTGGAGTAGGGTATTACACCACAACAGTGGCCCAAACCAGTATAAATCTTGTGTCTTTGTGTTGCGAGTTCGTCGAGTTCGTCCGCGAGATCTTAGAGAGCTAGGGCGTGGATCGGTAGGGAGGAGATCTTCGCGCGCACCCCAGTGTTCGAACCTCGGGGGTTTTCCCGGAACCCGTGATCCGACATTTGGCGCGCCAGGTAGGGGTGCGCCGTAGCTTCTCTTCGTCGATCTGCGCTCCGCCCACATGGCAGGCGCCCTGCCACCGACTCCGACGGTCGGCGTTGATGACGGGGCCAGGGGGCTCCGAGCCCGGCCCCCCGCCCTGCGGCGGGTGCGGTGGCCACCCAAGTTCAAGCCAGAGATGTCGTCGCGCTACGACGGCGCGGTGGACACGTCGGCTTTCCTGCTGGCATACGAGGAGGCCGTCCTCGAGGCCGGGGTGATGACAAGGTCATGGCCAACTGGCTTCCCATGGCCCTCACCGGCGAGCCGCGCGCCTAGCTGCTCAACCTCACTGGATCCATGGTGGCATTCTGGGAGGAACTCCGTGACCTCTTCACTGCGTGCTACGCGGCACCGGCGCACCACACGGTCGCGACCCTGCTTGGCGGCTCTCAAGCGCCGCCTTCGGATCACCACATCAAGCCATTCCTCCGCCAGATTGGTGCCGCTTCCAAGCGCTCGAGGGCTCCGTCGGGATGGGCTACGTCTGAGGCCGACCTCACCTTTAGCTCAGAGGACCACCCCGTCACCACCACCGGCTCGGGCATGCTTTCGATGCTCTGCACACCCACCATCTGCAACGTGGCCGTCACCAAGACCCTCATTGACGGCGGCGCCGGCCTCAACTTGCTCTCCGTGGAGGCCTTCAGCCTTCTTCACGTGCCGCTCGAGCGGCTCAGCCTCAGCAAGCCTTTCTCAAGAGTTGGTGGTGGCACTGCCCGCTCCCTGGGGCAGATCTGCCTCCCCGTCACCTTCGGCACGCGCGACAACTACCGCACCGAGCTGGTCAACTTCGACATCGCCCGCATCGGCCTCCTGTACAACGCCATTCACGGGTACCCGGCTCTGGCCCAGTTCATGGAGGCGACTCATCCGGCCTACAACCTCATGAAGATGCCTAGAAGCAAAGGCGTCCTCACTGTCAAGGGGGACGCCAAGGAGGCCCTGGCGGCGCTCAAGCTCGCCCTCAAGACCACTGCGGCGGCACAGCCTGCTGACACGGGCACCTCCGAGCCCAAGGGAGCCGCACCAACCAAGAAGAAGCAACTGTTCACCCAAGACAAGGCAGAAACCAAGCAGGCGCCGGTCGACGAGGACGGGTCCTCAGGAGCCACCTTCACCATAGGTGCCGGCCTCAACCCCAGCCAAGAGGAAGCATTGGTGAAGTTCTTGTGCGCGAACAAGGATATATTCGCATGGTTGCCCAATCAGCTGGTGGGGGTCCCGAGAGAGGTGATTCAGCACCACTTAAGGGTATGCCCCAATGTGCGCCCTGTGAAGCAACGAGCAAGGCGGCAGTCCACGGAGAAGCAGGCCTTCATCATCCAAGAGACCCGCAAGTTGGAGGCGGCAGGCGCCATTCGTGAGGTCAGGTACCACGAATGGCTGGCGAACCCCGTCGTGGTGCCGAAGAAAGGCGGGAAGGAGCGAATGTGAGTTGACTTCACCAACCTCAAAAAGGCCTGCCCCCAAGATCCGTTCCCGCTCCCATGCATCGATCAGATCATCGACTCCACCGCCGAGTGCGACCTGCTGTGCTTCTTGGATGCATTCTCAGGGTATCACCAGATCAAGATGGCGGTAGAAGATGTAGAGAAGACAGCCTTCCTGACCCCGTGTGGGGTGTACTGCTACACCTGCATGCCCTTCGGACTGCGCAACGCGGGCGCAACCTTTTAGCGACTGATGCACATCGCCTTGGGGCGGCAGCTCGGGAAAAACACGGAGGCCTACATCGACGACATTGTGGTGAAGCCTCGGGAGGCAAGGACCTTGATTCAAGACCTGGAGGAGACCTTCACGAGCCTGCGCCAGGTGAACTTGCGGCTTAACCCAGAGAAGTGCGTGTTCGGTGTCCCTTCCGGCAAGCTGCTGGGCTTCCTCATGTCCCACAGAGGGATCGAGGCGAACCCAAAGAAGATCAAGGCCATTGAGGACATGAGCCCACCGCAGACCCTCAAGGAAATGTAGAAGCTGGCTGGTCGGGTAACTGCGTTGGGGCGCTTCATCTCCAAGCTGGGAGAGCGCGCCTTACCCTTCTTCAAGCTGATGAAGAAGAAGGGCCCGTTCGAGTGGACCCCGGAGGCTGACCGAGCCTTCCAAGACCTCAAGAGATACCTGACCAGCCCTCCGGTGATGGTGGCGCCACAGCCTCTCGAGCCTCTAGTACTTTATCTTTGCCGCCACCCCATACTCCGCTAGCGCTGCACTAGTGGCGGTTCGGGAGGAGCACAAAGCCAAGAGCGCGCCGCACCAAGCTACGCCGCCAGCCGAGATGACGCAAGGTCAGGAAGGCGCAGCAAGAGCCAAAGCGGCAACAACAGAAGACCAAGCTCGGCAGGACAACGCCGTAGAGATTCCCGCAAGCAATCAGGCGCCAGGGGACCCACCACCTCAGGAGGCACCCCAACTTTTGCAAGACGCAAGCCTCACCAACACACCTGTCCTCGTCGAGCACCCAGTGTATTTTGTCAGCACGGTGTTGCGGGACGCGAGGGCACGATATCCCATGCCTCAGAAGCTCCTACTCGCGCTCCTGGTGGCCTCGCGCAAGCTGCGGCACTACTTCCAGGGCCACCCTATCAAGGTCGTCTCAGCCTACCCATTGGAGAGGGTGCTCAGGAGCCCCAACTCTGCTGGAAGGGTCGCCGAGTGGAACATCGAGCTGCAAGCATTCCAGTTGGAGTTCAGCACTACTTGGGTCATCAAGGGAGCCGCGCTCGCTGATTTTGTGGCAGAATGGACGGACGCCCCGACACTTGAAGTAGGCGAAGACTGGTCCACCTCACCAGGAAACGAGGCGCCAGACGGTTGGGTCATGTATTTCGATGGTGCCTTCGCGCATCAGGGCACGGGGGCTGGAGCGGTACTCATCTCGCCCACTCAGGACAAGCTCTACTACGCTGTGCAGCTCTGTTTTCAGCAGGGTGAGAAGGTCTCCAACAACATCGCAGAATATGAAGGCCTCATAGCCGGCTTGAAGGCCGCCGCAGCTCTGGGGGTGAAGCGCCTCACCATTAGGGGCGAATCACAGCTCCTCGTCAACTTCTCCAACAAAGTGTACGAGCCAAAGGACGAGCACATGGAGGCATACCTCGCGGAAGTGCGTAAAATGGAAAAGCAGTTCCTGGGCCTGGAGTTGTAGCATGTGCCCCGTGGCACCAACAAGGAAGCCGACGACATCGCCAGGAGGGCGTCCAAGCGGCAGCCCCAAGAGCCCGGCATCTTCGAGGAGCGGCTCTTCAAGCCGTCAGCAACGCCACCACTTTCAAGCACAACTCGGCCTCAGGAGGAGCTCCCGCAACCGCCTGCCACAGGAGCCCCAGCCTGTGGCCCTACCTCAGGAGCTCGCCTGCTCTTGATGCTTGAGCCCCAGGAGGGATGCTGGACCAAGGAATTCAAGGAATATCTGATGCAAGGAGCGCTGCCGGAGAAGGAGGAGGACGCAGAGCGCGTGGCACGGCAAGCCACGGCGTACTGATCCAGGACGGTGAGTTGTACAGGAAGCGGCCAAATGACGTTTCTCTGCGCTGCATTTCCAGGGACCAGGGGAAGGAGTTGCTAATTGACATACACTGCGGGCACCACTCCTCATCACGGACCCTCGTCGGCAAAGTATTCCGCAGTGGGTTCTACTGGCCCACCGCGCTCAACGACGCAGTTGAGCTGGTGAAGTCCTGCGAAGCCTGCCAGTTCCACGCCAAGCAGATCCATCAGCCGGCTCAAGGCCTCCAGACCATCCCACTCACGTGGTCATTCGCGGTCTGGGGGCTGGACATCTTGGGCCCGTTCCCTCGAGCGCCTGGGGGCTACCGCTACCTCTACGTCGCCATCGACAAGTTCACCAAGTGGGCAGAAGTGGAAGCCGTCCGCACCATCCCAGCTGGCTCTGCTGTCAAGTTCATCAAGGGCCTCGTGAGCCGCTTCGGGGTTCCCAACTGCATCATCACAGATAATGGCTCGCAATTCACTAGTAACCTCTTCAAAACCTACTGTGCTAACCTTGGAACGCAGATTTGCTACGCTTCGGTGGCACACCCCAGGAGCAATGGTCAGGCCGAATGCGCCAATGCAGAGGTCCTGAGGGGCCTCAAGACTAGGACCTTCAATAAGAAGCTCGAGGCCTGCGGCAGGGGCTGGCACAACGAGCTCCAGTCCGTGATGTGGTCCATCTGCACCGCCGCCACCAAGCCAACGGGCGAGACCCCATTCTTCCTTGTCTACGGAGCCGAAGCGGTCCTTCCTCACGAGGTCAAGCATCGCTCCGCATGGGTCCTGGCGTTTGATGAAACGCAGCAGGACGCCACGCGGGGGATGGACCTCGTGCTGGGGGAGGAACGTCGTCGCGAAGCTGCACTGAGGGCGGCAAGGTACCAGCAGGCGCTGCGGCGATATCACTGCCGCAACATCCGCTCCAGGACGCTCGAGGCGGGCGACCTCGTCCTGAGGCGGGTCCTCTCCAGGGAAGGGCTGCACAAGCTCTCACCTATGCGGGAGGGCCCGTTCAGGGTCGCCCATGTCTCCAGGCCTGGCGCCGCGCGCCTGGAGACGCATGACGGGGTACCCATCCAAAACGCCTGGAACATCCAGCACCTCCGGAAGTTCTACCCATGAAGAAAGGCCCAATGCCTATGAAGAAGGCCCGGTGCCTATGAAGAATCGCCGCACGTGACACTCTCACGTAATAATGAGTGGGGCTGTACACGCCCCGGAGTCTCAGGAGTGCCGCCCTCGGGCCTCGGGGGCTCCCTCCCACGCCTAGTGGCAGCACTTAGCTCCGCGCTGGTGAGAAGACTTGAAGACTAGACTAGGTGCCGGACATGGCTTTTTCATTTGCTTTCCGTAGTTGGCTCGCCTTCTCTTAATCTAAGTTTGCTTCTGGTGTTCCTTGCTGATTTGGTTCCTTCGCCTTTTTGCCACCTTTTCTGACTCTAGTTCGCTTGTGTTCTCTCTCTCGCATACCTCGCGAGGGGGCTAGGCAGGTGTCCTCGCGAGGGTTTCTTCCTCCTATGTTGGTCCTTCTTTCTGCCTTCGGTCTGCTTTCTCGCGAGGCACCCTCGTTCGAGCCCACAAGCCGGCACATCTCTCCTAATCCGTGCGCGATATGAAGCGTTGGGTCAAGGCTCGGGTGAACGATAAGTCTCCTAGCAAGCTTCCTAACGAATTTTTTGCAGTTCCTGAGCAACCACTAAGCCAAGACGGGCACGAGGAAACAAGTACCTCATGAGGAAGAGGCTGCCTCGAAAGCGCCAGGCTAAGTTGTGTCCGCACAAAGTAACGACACAGCACAGAAATAACAAGCATAGCATAATGGTTGAGAAACCATAGTTCGATACACGCCCTTTCGGGCCCATGCTGGTTTCATTTTGATGCAGGAAAGAAAAGAGGAACAAGACAAAAGTGGCGTTGCAGCGATCCATGGGGCAGGCCTCTGGCGATGTCTCGAGCTTAGCCGGATCCCTCCTCGCGCTTCACAGAGGCGTGGCGACGAGACAACCCGCTACCACCTTCCAAGTGGGCACGGCAGCGTGGCGGCTGGTCGTAGCCGCCGCTGCTGGAGCTTTCGCCAAGAGAAGAGCCACCGTAGCTGGACGAGGCGCAGCCAGCGGGCTCGCCCTCGCCCTCATCGCGGCCATCGCCGAGGCCGAGCACCTCCTTGCCATCGTTCGTCTCGGGGCAGCACCAAGCGCGGCGACCATCTTCCCCAAACACCCTCACGTAGAGGGTCGCATCACCGTCGTACTTGAAATGGAGGGTGCACCGCCTGCCCAGGCCGCGCGCGCGGGAGAACGTCTGCCAACCACGGGCCAGAGATATGTTGCCCGCGGCGGAGACATCAACCGCTCCCCGGGAGGCCCTGATGCAGCAGTCGTCCGCCTGCAGCCAGAGCCCGCCTGGACCAGAGGCCGGCAGCTCATCGACGAAGAAGCACGGAAGCTGAAGCCAGTTGCCGGCCGAATCCTCCGACCAGACAACAAACTCCGGTAGCACCTCTGCCGAGTGGAAGCGTGGCCGAGGAGGCCGCGCAACCACGACACGTCTCACCTCATCGACGGGGCAGCCGCGACCGGAGCGACCCCCGCCACGCGCAGCGGCGCCACCTCAGGAGTGGGGGGCCACGGCAGGAGTCGTGGTGTGTTTACGTGGACGGACACGTCCCCGCTTGGGCGTCGTGGAGCCGGGACCCTCGCGAGGGGCCTTTCCTTTCTCCGCGGCGGAGAACCTCTTCGGCGGCGCCATTGGAGTCGGTGGTGGAGTAGAGGAGGAAGAAGCAGGCGGAATGGGAAGAAGTGGGGGACGGGGGGCTCCACCCCCTCCCTCATTTATAGCAGGAGAAGGCCAACCAGCGCCCCCCACGATCACAGGTAATGATGGTTTTCCTTGCATGTCGCAGGGACTTGTCCAGTCGGGCAGTTGCCGAGGCAGCGTGGGGAAGCGGAGACGCCCACGTCCAATCAACCGCCACGCGTCAACCGAGGCCGCAGGCTTTTGGGGCCTACCGCGCTCCGCGCTTGACCTTTGGCTTTGCCTCGAAGCCAAGCCCAAGCGCGCCTTGGGCCCGGGGGCTACTGTCGGCGTTCTGGGAACGGGGGTCCCCAGACTTGCCTGCCTGCGGCCCGCGGCGTGGCTGAGCTAGCAGGCCCGTACGGCCCATCTTCACCGACGAGGTATTCAAGACCCTCGCGAGGGGCCAAGCCTCGCGAGGCGGACGACGCAAGACCTCCTCAGGAGCGGCCTCGCTAGGCAGGCTCATGAGGGGCGGAGAGATCAAGGCAAGGCAGACCTCACGAGGTCCTCGTGACGTGAGCCATGACGGCCGAGACCAGGCGGGCGCCAGCGCACGCAGCGTCCTTGTTTCCTCTTTTGTGCCAAGGGGGCAAGTGCAGGCGCGGAGTACCGAGGCGTCAAGCAAAGGTTTCCATATCGGTGCAACGAGACCAAGACCAGTAGGACGGCAAGACGGAGGTCACCATGGAGCCCAAGACGGCGTCATCACCAGAGCCTTTTGCAGGCGAAGACAGCTTTTGTCAGGATAAGCTGTACCAGCTGTCCCCTTTCAAATTGGCCGTTGTTGGCTCCCCTCCCGCTCAATATTTGGTGAGAGGACCAGGGCCTATATAAGTAGAGTTAGCCACCACAATAGGGGGCAACTAGGGGACAACGGGTAGATAACTAGTCGAGAACTCATTCAGAGGCATCTCACCCACACAAGTTCGTCAAGCACGAGAACACCTCAACCACAGGAGGCTGTTCTTCCCCTTGTACTGTTCATCATCAGCCCAAGAGGCAATCCACCACCACCACACTGGAGTAGGGTATTACACCACAACGGTGGCCCGAACCAGTATAAATCTTGTGTCTTTCTGTTGCGAGTTCGTCGAGTTCGTCCGCGAGATCTTAGAGAGCTAGGGCGTGGATCGGTAGGGAGGAGATCTTCGCGCGCACCCTAGTGTTCGAACCTCGAGGGTTTTGCCAGAACCCGTGATCCGACAATATATGTATGTGTGTGTGTGTGTAGACACACACACACTTATAAGGACATGCTTGCATAACCAAATTAAATATGCACTTACATAGGTGGCTACTACTACCATGGCATTTGCACACACCAAAGTAAACTATTACATGCATAATTACATAGGTGGCTACTACACACATGACATTTCCACACACCAATAAAGTAAACTATATATTACATGCATGATTAACTAACATAAACGATCATCTAATCATCATCTACTTCTTGTGACGCTTGCTCTGCTTGTGGCTCGATCCGGGCTCGTCGATTTGGGTAACGAGCCACTTCCTCATGTCAACGATCCTCCTGTGCATCTCGTAGCATGTGTACACGCTCTTGGCCGCAAACCTGAGGTGAGGTTCATCCAGTTGCCGCATCCAGGCCCCGTGCCAGGATACGGGACTTGTTCTCTGGGCATCCTGCTTCATCTTTTCATAGTAGGGGTCGATGATGGCAGAGGCGAATTCGACCAGGGAGTCCTTCGTGCTGCACCAGACCTTGTAGTGGTCACGGATTTCGACAAGGTTCTTGCAGGCCAAGCCCGTAACACTGAGCGCTTTTACATCGTTCGTGGTATCCACCGTGGTGAACTTGTAGTCAGTGCTGTTGACAAACCTGTTGAAACGGTCGCAAGGCTCTGTGGCCATGCAGTAGTGGTAGATGAGGACATGATGGCGCACGCACAATTGGGCGACGGCAACCTTCTGATCTATGCCGGGACGACCGGCGGTGTAGTGGAGGTCAATGCCGACCACCTTGTACTTGTCTCCAGCAAGCAACTGCTCAACGCTGTTGATGTAGTCGTCCACCACGACCCGGTTGATGGTGTACACCACCAAGAGATCCGTCTCCCTCGCGTGGGTCTCCCCTCTATGCTTGCCGAACTCCATTGGAGCGCCACCGGGAATCCCCTCTCTATGTGTCGTCGTGGGTGTGCTTGTTGTGTTGTGGGGCACGATCGAAAGGTTGAAGAGACTAAGGTTATAATGGCCCCGGGAATTAAAGGGGAAGCCGGACGGCCAGGAATATCGGCAGGCCCTGATGGCAGTTCTAATTTGCAGCGCGTAACTCCATCGTGTCACACGTAACTGCATTGCGTGGCAATGCGTGATACGTCTCCAACGTATCTATAATTTTTTATTGTTCCATGCTATTATACTATCCATCTTGGATGTTTTATGGGCTTTACTATGCACTTTTATATTATTTTTGGGACTAACCTATTGACCCAGAGCCCAGTGTCAGTTCCTGTTTTTTCCCTTGTTTCAGTGTTTCGAAGAAAAGGAATATCAAACGGAGTCGAAACGGAATGAAACCTTCTGGAGAAGTTATTTTTGGAAAGAAAGCAACCTGGGAGACTTGGAGTGCACGTCAGGAAAGCAACGAGGGAGGCACGTGGCAGGGGGCGTGCCCACCCCTCTGGGCGCGCCCTCCACCCTCGTGGGCCCCTCGTGGCTCCCCTGATGTACTTCTTTCACCTATATATTCCCATATACCCTAAAACCTTCGGGGAACAGAATAGATCGGGAGTTCCGCCGTCGCAAGCCTCTGTAGCCACCAAAAACCAATCGGGACCCTGTTCCGACACCCTGCCGGAGGGGGGATCCCTCACTGGTGGCCATCTTCATCATCCCAGCGCTCTCCATGACGAGGAGGGAGTAGTTCACCCTCGGGGCTGAGGGTATGTACCAGTAGCTATGTGTTTGATCTCTATCTCTCGTGTTCTTGAGGTGATACGATCTTGATGTATCGCGAGCTTTGCTATTATAGTTGGATCTTATGATGTTTCTCCCCCTCTACTCTCTTGAAATGGAATGAATTTTCCCTTTGAAGTTATCTTATCGGATTGAGTCTTTAAGGATTTGAGAACACTTGATGTATGTCTTGACGTGCTTATCTGTGGTGACAATGGGATATCACGTGATCCACTTGATGTATGTTTTGGTGATCAACTTGCGGGTTCCTCCCATGAACCTATGCATAGGGGTTGGCACACGTTTTCGTCTTGACTCTCTGGTAGAAACTTTGGGGCACTCTTTGAGGTTCTATGTGTTGGTTGAATAGATGAATCTGAGATTGTGTGATGCATATCGTATAATCATACCCACGGATACTTGAGGTGACATTGGAGTATCTAGGTGACATTAGGGTTTTCGTTGATGTGTGTCTTAAGGTGTTATTTTACTACGAACTCTAGGGATGTTTGTGACACTTATAGGAATAGCCCAATGGATTGATCGGAAAGAATAACATTGAGGTGGTTTCGTACCCTACCATAATCTCTTCGTTTGTTCTCCGCTATTAGTGACTTTGGAGTGACTCTTTGTTGCATGTTGAGGGATAGTTATATGATCCAATTATGTTATTATTGTTGAGAGAACTTGCACTAGTGAAAGTATGAACCCTAGACCTTGTTTCAACGCATTGCAATACCGTTTTCGCTCACCTTTATCACTTGTTACCTTGCTGTTTTTATATTTTCAGATTACAAAAACCTATATCTACCATCCATATTGCACTTGTATCACCATCTCTTCGCCGAACTAGTGCACCTATACAATTTACCATTGTATTGGGTGTGTTGGGGACACAAGAGACTCTTTGTTATTTGGTTGCAGGGTTGCTTGAGAGAGACCATCTTCATCCGACGCCTCCCACGGATTGATAAACCTTAGGTCATCCACTTGAGGGAAATTTGCTACTGTCCTACAAACCTCTGCACTTGGAGGCCCAACAACGTCTACAAGGAGAAGGTGGCATAGTAGACATCAACGCGCACGGTGCAACTGCATGCATATGGGGCCCTCGACATGATCGTGCGCACGCCCAACTGCTAGCAGAGCGCGCGCGGAGGGACGCGAGCAGAGCGCTCCGCGGTCGCCTCAAGGAAAAGTTGTCCACAAGCCGAGCGCGCCGACGGACGCGAGCAGAGCGCGCCAACGGACGCGACAGAGCACGCCGCGGCGCCTAACGGCGAGCAGAGCTTGCCAAGGGACGCTAGCAGAGGACGGCACAGTGATACGTGGCAAATAAGACGAACTGTGCGAGCGATGTCGGAGACATCAAGCAGGAATCAGATTAGAGTTGCGTGTGCGATATGTGGCAGACAGTTGATCCATCCGAGCTGTTTGTGATGGAATAAGCCGTGCGTGTTGCGGGCAAACGCTTGCTGGTGTATAACCTTAAATTTAACCAAAAAAGTGTTAATGCATGTTACAAAAATTGTATAGCTGGAAACTATGTTCAAATATGACTCCAACGATATAATCTATGGCGACATGCATTCGTATTTTATTAGTTAAATCCTACTTATAAACCAGGACGGGGGTATAGTAGGTAATTAAATCACAAACGTTTTTTTATTAACTGTATGTGTATGTGTCCTCTCGTCCTCCTCTCGCACGTCTTGTCACCCCGCTGTCGTAGACGGCTTACAACGCAAGCTTGCACACCGCGCGGGGGCGTTCTTTTGGCCAAACGGTGGCGCCAATGAATCGTCGGTGAGCCCGTTCCCACGCAACCTCGCAGGTTCCCGCGCAAGCTTCCCGCCCGACTCGGTGAAATCCCCCAAAATCCCAGTACTTACCGGCCTGCTATAAAAACCCTCACGGCCGGCGAGTCTTGCGTCGCATTTTCCCCTCCCTCCCTATAGCTTATCTCGTCTGCTTCTCCCACAATCGCCAATGGCACCGGTCCGTCGTCGTCGCTCAGCCATTCCGCCGCCATCAGAGGACAGCTCCATCTAGGAGGCTACACCGCGGCGGCGGCGCAGTCCCCGGTGTAGTGTAGTGCGTGTGGCATCCCTGTTGGGTGTGCACGGAACACCCACCACACGCTCCACCGTCGCTGCCCGTCGGCAGTTGTTGCCGGCCGCCGTTGCCGCCACACCACCGTCGAAAGCCAGGGCCATCTCCCACTCCGCCGCCGCGGCCCAAAGGACAGGAGGTGGTCGTCGTGGCCGCCACCCCACTGTCGGCCACCGTGGCCATCACCCGCTCCGCCACCGCGGCCCGAAGGCGGGAGGTGGTGGTCGTGGCCGCCACCCCATCGTCGTCCGCCGTGGCCGCCAGCCCACCGTCGACCGCCGGGATCATCACCCGCTCCACCACCGCCACCCGAAGGAGGGAGGTGGAGGTGGAGGCCCGCACGTGTGTCAACGACCTTGCGCGCTACATCGAGTTCCTGCGGGAGGAGAAGGAGCGCCTCGTCGAGCACGCAAAGAGCCTTACCGCAGCCGTGGCCGCAGCACACACCGATGCAGAGGCAAGGAATCAGGAGATCTATGAGCAGTCCGGCCGCGTCGAGAGGGATCATTTGGAGCAGTAGTGGGCGTTCGAGCTGGCGAGCGTTGCTGAATGTGCAGCAGCGGCAGGCACCGTATTGCATTTGTCCAGCTTGTCGGTAGGCTCCTCCTCCTCCCCTGCCTCTTACTGAGCGCGCTTGGTAGAGGAGAGGCTGTCGGAAGTAGCACAAAGCCCCTCCGTGGTAGTAGTAGTATTTAGGGGCTATTTTGTTGAGTTCATCTGACTATAGATGTGTGTACAACGTACTTAAAATTACCTAGTATATATAGTTGAACTAGCTATTTCAGTACGTGGTTGGCAACAATTGGGGAGAAGTTTGGTCGGTTCAGCTATCGAGTTGAACTGTTTGTATAAATTAAGAATGACTGCTTAATCTATGAATGAAATCTATGCTTAATTACTGAATTTTAGTTGCAAAAATTACATAGTGCTAATGATTTCTAGCTGCATATTTTGACAAATCGCAGTGTTACAAGGATTGACAAATGGCAAGGTTGCTAGATCAACAAATGTAAATCTTTCCAGTTTGATAAATGGCAACATACCCAATATGACAGACGCAAAACTTACCAAATTGTTTGTACGTGGTTGCACACGGGTCATCCAAAACAACCGTTTGTGTTGAAGGGATGTACAAATCCTGCGCTGCTCTCACTTTGCATACGGGTGTTCTATCTAAATCGTTTGCGATCAAGAGCTGCAGAAATCCTGCTCGTCACATTTTCTCTTGGCTTCCTGGGGAAGCTGTCGGTTTGCATACGGGTGTTGTAACTAAAACGTTTGCGATGAGTGTTTTATATTTAAAAAGCGAATTAAACTGCGGCTTGGGCGCCATTAATGGAGAGGATGCGAGCAAGGCGGTCGTCCATGGAAGACAAAGGGCTTGCTTCCTAGTGAGCCTGCGCATCGTATAGCTCGCACGCTTCTCGGTGAGCCTGCGCACTCGAGGACAGCTTGCACGCCTCTCGGTCAGCCTGTGCACCGGACGACGCTCGCACGCCTCCTGTTCAGTCAAGGTCAAGCAGCTGTCTACACGGCACCTCCTACAACCATTAAAACCAAGACACGTGGCATCACGTGAATGGTTAACATAATTTTGGATTTACTAGAATTTAAAAACCAAGCATCTCAATGTTTTGCCGGCAATCAATGGTTCCCTGGTGTTTGAAATTCATTCCCATTTCTTGCATGGGACCTAAGCATACACCCAAGGACACATATTTGATTTTTCAACCAATTTTTATGCACTGGAGCATGTGCATGTAGTTCAAATTTGAATTATGCACATAAATGCATTGAAAACTCAGTTAATGCATAAAATGTCCAAACGAACCCCGAAAAATCACGAAAATTCACACAACACTCCTGTTGTTCTATGATGACACGAGAAAAAAAAATTGAGAGCAATAAGAGGCAATGGATATCGTTTCGTCCCCAAAGGTGGGGCGTTCCCTACAGAAAACCATCATGCTTGTTGTGAGAAGCTCCGGTTTGTGAGAAGCATATAACCAAACCTGCCCCAAATGGGATAAAATTTGTACCACGGCATGTTGATGCCGCTCCATGATAGCGTGCCAAGTTTCATGAATTTCTGACGAGTTTTGGATTTACTAGAATTTAAAAACCAGGCATCTCAATGTTTTGCCGGCAATCAACGATGCCCTGGTGTTTGAAATTCATTCTCATTTCTTGCATGGGACCTAAGCATGCAGCCAAGGACACAGATTTGATTTTTCAACCAATTTATATGCACTGGAGCATGTGCATGTAGTTCAAATTAGAATTATGCACATGCATGGTCTGTTGTCTAATAGCACATTATTGTGCAATTGCAGGAACCATTCTAACATTTAGGTTTTTAACAATTTGGTCTTGCACATGTAGGTCCTGCTGTCAAAGGTTTTGACCCACTGTTTGACCCTTTTTGCATATGGGGAAATGAGTTGTCCATGAATATCAATCAAGTCAAGAAACTCAGAAAGATTGTTAGGATAAAGAAATTAGGACAAAAAACAACAAGATCTTTGTCTGCACAATGAATAAGACATCAGTTCACTACAGGATGGTACTAACTATTATACCTTGCCTTTTTTATTCCTTTGCCCCATTTCCAATATAGAGAAGATATTTATGCACATCCTTGTTTTCAGGCCTTTCCAAAACAGTTCACTGATGATTACCTCTCAAACCACCTGTATGGTCAGGAGGCGAGGAAGGTATTCATATAACACCCACGGTTAAATATTGAAGTGTTCCTGAAGAGGATGAAGGATGGATGGTCAATCATCCACAGGCACTGGCCTAAATTTACAAAGACCTTCAACATCAATGAAGGCTCAATATTCGCCTTCTGCTTCAGCAGTTTTCCAGATGAGATACATCTGTCTATGTACCGTCTATGATGTTTTTGAAAAGTTATAGATGCTGCATGTGAAACTTGGTCCTGGTGTAGTTGTGTAATGGGGTAGCTGAGTGCTGAAGCTATATGATGTTGTACTCTGATGTATTTCAATTATGAAAATGAAATATATTGTGTGCTTAATATGAAATGTCAATTAGATTAATAAATGGATTATGAAAAAATGGATAATTAGCCTGCTAGTGGCGAATTAGCCTGCTAATTGGGTTTTCCTATTGCAAACGGTTGTTGAAAAATTACCGTGGGCGATGACCTCAGGCAACGCACACAGTTTCTAGGAATAAACCGTGTTGGATCAATGAACAATCACACACGACTTTCTCTTGAAAACTGTTTGCGTTAGGCCACCTTGCGCAAACGTTTACCACATGAAGACTGTGTGTGATGGACAGCCTTTGCCACACAGTTTCTTCCACGGACCGTGTGTAATATATTCAATAACGCAAACAATTTAATAGGAAAAATTGTGTGTGATGTACCTGTGAACTGAAGCATTTTCCTTGGAGCGACTGTGTGGGATGTACATATGAACGGAAACGTTTAGCGGGGACTGACTGTGTGGGATGTACTTGCGACCGGAAACAATTTTGCCGTATAATTGTATTTTTTGCTCTACTGTACGTATTTCCATATTTGAGCGCTCGCCGGTCGCACACGACCTCATTTGCCGAACGTGTGTGCCAGGAGGGCATATCCCCGATGGTTTCTAGGTCGTGTGGGAAGGACCCCCCTATCGCCCACACTCACTTCATGACGGTTTCAAATGTCGTCGCGGAAAGGGGTTAAAAACCGTTTGTTTAGGAGCTTGATGTACTAGTGAGCGAGGCAGGCTGAGGCGAGCCACATCGGGCGCATGTCTAAGCCGCGTGTGTTTGTGTGGCGACTTGCCAGGCAGTCCATGCCGAGTGGAGAGGTTCTGAACCACAGGAACATGGCCGACGAAGATACATGCAAGCTGTGTGGTGCTAAACATACGTGGAGGCATGCATTGTTGTCATGCGCTATGTCAAGGAGTATATGGGCTCTTGCGCCGGAGGAATTTTTTGAGAAATTTATTGATTGTTAGGAGGAGAACCTGAAGGCTTGGCTCTTTGCTTTGCATGAAATACAAGACACAGATGAGTTTACCCGCCTAGTGGTGACGGCTTGGGCGATCTGGGCAGCAAGGAGAAAAGTTGTTTATGAGGACATCTACCAATCTCCTTTTGCAACAAACAGTTTTGTAACAAGTTACCTGACAGAAATTCGGCAAGCTAGCTGCCGAGTTCAAAGACCAACGACTGCTTCAGTTTCAAGACCGGCTCGCTGACTGCCTCCAATCCAGGGATGTGTAAAGCTAAATGTAGATGCAACGGTTTCCGCTGGCCGAAGGTTTGGAGTAGTGGGTGCAGTTTGCAGGGACCAGCAGGGGGCTTTTCTCGGAGCATCGGCCATCGTTGTCAAGCATATTAGCGACCCAGCAACACTTGAGGCAATGGCAATCAGGGAAGCCCTATCCCTTTCAGCAGATCTATACGTCTAAAACATACATGTTGCATCAGATTGTAAGGTGGTGGTAGATGATGTGAGGAATGGCACGTCTGCATCTTATGGATCAGTCATCAAAGAAATTGTAGACATGTCTTCAGATTTTCATTTTTGTAACTTAGTTCATGAATTTAGGAGCTCAAATGTTGAAGCTCACAAACTAGCAAAGCATGAACTTTCGGGGGGTGGCCGCCATGTTTGGTTAGGTCATCCTGGGAACCTTTCCTTCGTCCCTGTAAACATTGTGACGGGTTAATAAAGGCTTTGTGACTTTGTTAAAAAAACATCGGGCGCACGTGATGTGTCCCGTTGCACCGGAGTATACAGCTAGTATACACCATGTATGTGCTATCTTCTCCTACCTCCGTTAAACTCTCCCTAATATCCCTTCTTCCTCTTGTCACTCTGGCACAGATAGCTGTCGATCCAGAGCAGCCCACCATCGCGCAACACCCGGTCCTTCGTTCGGGCGGCGAAGTTGGCGGCGCTGCCGGCGATATAGAAGCCGATCCGGATCTTGCGCGCGCTCAGGCGCAGCACGTCATCGACGAGGAACTCATGGCCGCCACGCGGAGGGCCTGCCCAGCGGCGGTTATCGAGGCCCATGCCGGAGGCCGGTAGCAGGGCGCGGAGCATGCAGGAGAGGCACCAACGGCAGGGCAGCGGATGTCGGCATGTGGGGGAGCCCCGTCTGCGCGTCGCGGCCGAGCGAGAGCGCGTGCTGGGTAAGGAAGAGCAGCAGCTCCGGGGGCAGGCCGCCCGGGAGGCGGGAACCGGAGGAGGAGGCGCCGCCGATCTCGCGCGTGATGGCAGCGACGTGCGTGGAGAGGTTGGAGAAGGCGGAGGAGATGCCGGTGGCGGGGTCGTGTCGGGGAGTTGGCGGGAAGAAGACGAGAAGGTTGGTGGAGAGGAGGGAGAGCAGCATCGGTCGGCAGAGGCAGGAGAGGGCCCGGCCGTGCCGGTGGCGGGCCGCCGGCAGCTTCAAGGACACGGACCCCATGGCGCGCGGCGCGGGCTCCGGTGCTCCCCGAAGCGAGCTAGATCAATTCATCGTCTATTCACCTAAATCTAGTGGTACTATTTCTAATTCAGAGCACATTCTTGCATTGATTCATCTTTAGCTTGATGTGTACTTTGCGCATCTGCAACTCCGGCGAATCAGAGGCCATAGCCGGCGGCCTTGGTGTCCTTGCAGCCACAGCTGAGCGCGAACCTGACGTTGCTGAACCGCTTCGTCGCCACCATTGTCCACCGCAATCGCTATGGCACTATGTAATTGTGTGTTAGGTGTAGCTATTAACTTTTAATCATATCCAATGCATGCAATCAAACAACGTGCACTCGTATGAGTATAGTCAATGCGAGCAACCAAACATGATGCGTAGAGGCATTGCTATGGCGCAGGAAGAGGACATGCAGGCAATCAATCAACATGGAGATGTTGGTTTTTTGCCTGAACCAGGCCTAACTGGAACAAATACGCAAAGGGCACTAATAGGCGCCGGCGCGCCGGCCCAAATTTGGGTCGGTCGCACCGCAGCCGCACGATTAGCGCAACGCCAACCGCCTGATTTGCCAGCTGGCCCATATCCCTCGCGATCTTCGTCTTCCACCATCGCCAGATCCTCAAAAATCCTCCCTCTCTGCGAGTAGTTCCCGCACCACCGCTCGTCCCCGCCGGCTTCAGACCTCGCAACAGGTCGCGCCTCGCCCCCCTGTAGATCACAGTTGGCCGCCTCCGCCTCGTCGTCGATCGTCGCCCGGCTCCAGCCGTCGCTCCTGGTAGCAAAAACAACACAAAAGACGGCCGCCGCCTCTCATGTTGCAGCACCTAGCCTCGCCGTCTCCGAAGCGCGTCCGTCGCAGCACCACCGTGCTGCCAGCCGCAGCTCTCGCAGTCGTCCGCTCATACCATTGGCGTTCCCCTGGTTGAAGCTTTTTTCGAATGTGGAACCTTTTCCGTCATTGCTTCTTAAAGCTTTTCCTCCCTCTGGTTGAAGCTTTTCCATCGCCGCTTGAAGTTTATTCCACCATTGAAGCTTTTTTTCCCGCGGTGGAATATTTTTCCTCATGCCACTTTGAATTTTTTGCTCAGCTGGATGAAGCTTTTCCACAGTCGGTTGAAGCTTTTTCCAAAACGGTTGAAGCATTTTCTCCTGGGTGGAAGCTTTTTTCCCATGCCGGCTTGAAGCTTTTACCACAACCGACACTTGACTAGTTCCAGCAAAATAAAATGTCGCTCGTAGCTCATGTATGCACCGGTTGTAGCATTTTCCCCCCGGTTCCAGCATTCCCCGCACCGGATGCAGCATTTTCGACCACCGTGTCCCAGCCATAGCGCAACCAGCAGTGGCCGCCGGCTGGCAGCAGTCGGGCAGTCCCCCTGGCTTGGCGAAGCACACGGGCGACAGCGGCTGCCAGCCGGCAGCAGCGCGGGGGAAAATGAAGAAGAAAACGGCCGGGGAAGGGATGTGTCTGGAGGTAGGAGATGAAGGCAGCTCTTGGGGAAAAGATAAGGGAGGAGGGATGGTCCACGTGGGGCCCAACAGAAATAGGCATCTGATGACCCACAAGTATAGGGGATCTATCGTAGTCCTAGCAGTTTTCAGTAAGGTATTCTCTGCAAGCACTGAAATTATCGGTAACAGATAGTTTTGTGATAAGGTAATTCGTAACAAGTAACAAAAGTAAACAAGGTCCAGCAAGGTGGCCCAATCCTTTTTGTAGCAAAGGACAAGCCTGGACAAACTCTTATATAAAGGAAAGCGCTCCCGAGGACACATGGGAATTATCGTCAAGCTAGTTTTCATCCTGCTCATATGATGCACGTTCGTTACTTTGATAATTTGATATGTGGGTGGACCGGTGCTTGCGTACTGCCCTTCCTTGGACAAGCATCCCACTTATGATTAACCCCTCTCACAAGCATCCGCAACTACGAAAGAAGAATTAAGGTAAACCTAACCATAGCATGATACATCTGGATCCAAATCAGCCCCTTACGAAGCAACACATAAACTAGGGTTTAAGCTTCTATCACTCCAGTAACCCATCATCTACTTATTACTTCTCAATGTCTTCCCCTAGGCCCAAACAATGGTGAAGTGTCATGTAGTCGACGTTCACATAACACCACTAGAGGAAAGACAACATACATCTCATCAAATTATCGAACGAATACCAAATTCACATGACAACATACATCTCATCAAAATATCGACGTTCACATGACTTCTCCCATGTCCTCGGGAACAAATGTAACTACTCACAAATCATATTCATGTTCACAATCAGAGGGGTATTAATATGCATAAAGGATCTGAACATATGATCTTCCACCCAATAAACCAACTAGCATCAACTACAAGGAGTAATCAACACTACTAGCAACCCATAGGTACCAATCTGAGGTTTTGAGACAAAGATCGGATACAAGAGATGAACTAGGGTTTGAGATGAGATGGTGCTGGTGAAGATGTTGATGGAGGTTGACCCCCTCCCGATGAGAGGATCGATGGTGATGACGACGGTGACGATGTCCCCCTCCCGGAGGGATGTTTCCCCGGCAGAACAGCTCTGCCGGAGCCCTAGATTGATTCCGCCAAGGTTCCGCCTCGAGACGGCGACACTTCGTCCCGAAAGCTTCCTTCTTATTTTTTCCAGGGAAAAAGACACCTTATACCAGAAGATGGGCATCGGGGGCCTGCCAGGTGGCCCACGAGGCAGGGGGCGCGCCCAGGGGGGTAGGGCGCGCCCTCCACCCTCCTGGATGGTGGGTGGCCCCCCTTTGGTGCTTTCTTCGTCCAATATTTTTAATATATTCAAAAACTGACTTTCGTGGAGTTTCAGGACTTTTGGAGTTGTGCGGAATAGGTCTCTAATATTTGCTCCTTTTCCAGCCCAGAATTCCAGCTGCCGGCATTCTCCCTCTTCATGTAAACATTGTAAAATAAGAGATAAAGGCATAAGTATTGTGACATAATGTGTAATAACAGCCCATAATGCAATAAATATCAATATAAAAGCATGATGCAAAATGGACGTATCAACTCCCCCAGGCTTAGACCTCGCTTGTCCTCAAGCGGAAGCCGACATCGAAAAATATGTCCACATGTTTAGAGATAGAGGTGTCGATGAAATAAAATACAGACATGAGGGCATCATGATCATTCTTAGAATAGCAATATATATATATATATATATATATATATATATATATATATATATATATATTATCATATGATTTCTTATGGTGAAGTAACAATCTATTCACAATGTAAAGTATGAATCAGAAACTTCATTGAAAACTAGCAAACTATAATCTCAGTCGTTGAAGCAATTGCAATTTATCATAACATCGGAAAGAGTCAAGATAAGAGCTTTTCAGCAAGTCCACATACTCAACTATCACTAGTCTTTCACAATTGCTAACACTCATGCAATACTTATGGGTATGAAGTTTTAATCGGGCACAGAGAAAGATAGGGGCTTATAGTTTTGCGTCCCAACCTTTTACCTCAAGGGTAATGTCAACAATAATGCTTTATGAAAACCCACATCCGATTGGATATATATATCAGGATCTTCCCAACACATAGTGCTTGCCAAAGGGTAAAGTGTAAAAAGGAAAGGTGAAGATCACCATGACTCTTGTATAAGGTATAAGACAAAAATAAAAGATAGGCCCTTCGCAGAGGGAAGCAGAGGTTGTCATATGCTTTTATGGTTGGATGCACAAAATCTTAATGCAAAAGAACGTCACTTTATGTTAACACTTGTGATAGGGACCTTTATTATGCAGTCCGTCGCTTTTATTTCTTCCATATCACAAGCTCGTATAAAGCTTATTTTCTCCACACTAACAGATCATACATATTTAGAGAGCAATTTTTATTGCTTGCAACAATGACAACTTACTTGAAGGATCTTACTCAATCCATAGGTAGATATGGTGGACTCTCATGGCAAAACTGGGTTTAAGGATATTTGGAAGCACAAGTAGTATCTCTACTTGGTGCAAAGAATTTGGCTAGCATGAGGGGGAAAGGCGAGCTCAACATGTTGGATGATCCATGACAATATAATTTATTTCGGATATAAGAAAACATAACCCATTACGTTGTCTTCCTTGTCCAACATCAACTTTTTAGCATGTCATATTTTAATGAGTGCTCACAATCATAAAAGATGTCCAAGATAGTATATTTATATGTGAAAACCTCTCTTTCTTTATTACTTCCTATTAATTGCAACGATGACCAAAACTATGTTTGTCAACTCTCAACAACTTTTATTCATCATACTCTTTATATGTGAAGTCATTACTCTCCATAAGATCTATATGATCTCTTTATTTCTTTTTATTCTTTCTTTTTTTCTCAAGATCATAGCAAGATAGCAAAGCCCTCGACTTAGAACTAATCTTTATTATATATAGCTCACGGACTCGATTACATAGGAGGATCATAAAGCAAAACTCAAAACTAGATCATACTAAAAATTTATTCTACTAGATCAAGATATTACCAAAAGGATCGAACTAAGAAAAACGGTAAGATAGGAGTGTGATGGTGATACGATACCGGGGCACCTCCCCCAAGCTTGGCAGTTGCCAAGGGGAGTGCCCATACCCATGTATTTACGTCTCTTTCTTCGGAGGTGGTGATGACGGAGTTGTTGATGAAGCCGGCTTGTCGTCCGTCTTCCAAGGCATAGGCTCACCATCATAGAAGGATGATCGAGTCTCAGGGATGCTCAAATCTGCAGCCAAACTCATCCTCTTGAATCTATATTCATACTCACATTTTTGGTTTCGCAGGTCATAGATCTAGGCTTGGAGATGCTCGATTTTCTCGTGAAGCTTGCAGGTGGTCTCCCCAATGTTCTTGGCATCTAGCTTCTGGTGTTGGTGAACTCCGCGATCATCATGTGGTTGGCGTTGAGTCCGCGTTCCACCATCCCCTGGCACTTGAAGACTTCTTGCTCCATTGCTTCTACTCTTGTCTCCACGCTTCCGGTCCTCCTTGGTCCCTCAACATCGCGGATGTGCAGCACCCCCTCACGCATCTCAATGGTTTGAGGGTGTTGCAGCACCTCCGCGAGGTAGGGGTTGATGACCTTCTCGAAAAATTTGTCCTTGGGGGCGCTTGAAGACGTCATGGTCATCTAGATCTGTCAGAAAAACAGCTCAAAACAAAAGCAGAGGATATTTGCGTGGTACGGTGGTCAAAACCTTCGGAAGATTATATAATTAATTTTTACCGACCAAAAGAAGTATCGTGCAAGAAAATGGAGTCCGGAGGGCACACGAGGTACTCACGAGGCAGGGGGCGCGCCCAGGGGGTAGGGCGCGCCCTCCACCCTCGCAAATTCAAAAAATATTCTGGGAAGTTCGTAAAGGTTTGTGTCTTGGAAAAAATGTACGCAATATTCGAAAAATGTTCCAGCTTATAAAAAACACAAATTCAAATGATTTTGTTTTCAAAATTTGTTCACAAATTCAAAAATGTTTGGGGAATTTTGTAAATGTCTGCATTTCCAAAAAAATGTTCGCAACTTCAAAGAAGGTCTGGGGAATTTCATAAAATGCCGTGTTGAAAAAATTGTTCATAATTTGGAAATGGTTCTTGATTTTTCAAATAATGTTCCTCTTGTCAAAATTTGTTCGCAAATTCAAAGATATTCATGAGTTCAAGATTTTGTTCGCACAATAAAAGAATGTTTGGGAATTTCATAAGCTGTTCATGTTTTGAAAAGAAAATCATAATTTTGGAAAAAATTTGCGTTTTTCAATTGCTTTTTCATAATTTCGACGTGGTTGACTCTTTGCATGTCGTGTGTTCGATCCTCCAGTTCACATACTTTTTTGGGGATTTTTTTGAATGAGTGTTTAAGTTTTGTCACGGTCGCTCGTTCTTTAAGTTTCGGGTTGCAATGTTTTCTTTAAAGTGAGCTTGGTCCATTGGTAGCAGCACGCCCGAATGTTCTGCTGGTCCCGGGTTCGAATCCCCCTCGCGCGTTCACTTTTGTTGATTTTTTACTGCACGCTACCACTAATGGGCCGGCCCAGCCGCAGGTTCGCATACGCGGCTGTCTATCTGGGCCGGCCCATGAACCGTACACAAGCCACAACCAGTTGAACTAACGAAGGTTATTGAACAGAGAGCAGCGTCAAGCATTAAATACCAAACATCCAACACAGATCTGACATATTTGTAGAAATTCAGAACGCATTTTTTTTCTTCTGAAACCTTCCTGAGTGTTTTATGAAACACAAACATTTCTTAACTTTGTAAACAAATTTTTAAAAAAGTAAAACATTTTCAAAAAAGAAACAGTGTCTAAATTTCTGAAAAATTGGAAAACAGGAACATTTTCTGAAAATCCCGAACATATTTTCATTTGTGAAAAAAATTCGAAAGACGATTTGTTTTTGAATTTGTGAACAAATTTGGAAAACAGAAACAATTTTAAATTCTCAAAAAAAATTGCAAACAATATTTAAAAACAAGAAAGTTTTATGAGTTTGCAAACAAATTTTGAAACGGAAACATTTTTTAATTTTGAGAACAATTTTCGAAAATGGATTTTTTTTCAATCCTGAACAAATTCTAATTCGTGAAGAAAATTTTATAGCACGAACATTTCTTCAATTGATGAAAAATTGAACATGTGAACATTTGTTTTTTGAAATACCGTACTTTTTTGAAACATTATTTTTTTTCCTAATTTAGAGAAAAAAAATCAAAATGAAATCGAGAAAAAAAATTAATATGCGAACAAAAAATTGCCCAATTTGTTTTTTGAATTTAAAGAGCAAAAGAATTAAATAAAAAACAATCTGAAAATCCTAAACAAAATTTGAAAATGCGAACAGTTTTTAATACATAAAAATGGAAAAATGGAAACAATTTGAAAATTTGAAATCTCTTAACATTTCGAGTTTAGATCATTTTTTAAAATGAAGTAACGAATCTTTGAAGTTCTGAACATTTATTGAAATTTGTGAACAAAATTCGAAAACTGAAATATTTTTTTCTTTCTAAAGATTTGTTAAAAATTTAAAATGACAAAGGGAAGAAAAAAGAAAATAAATAACAAAACAGGAAAGAAAACTGAAAAAAGTATAGAAAAAACAGGAAAATAACGAAAAAGAAACAGAGAAAGGCATAAAACCGGTTCACGAGCCTCCCCAAAACCGCCAGGCGTGTAACACGTACTTTAGGCCAGCTCATTTATAGCGGTAAGCAGATTTTCCGTTTTGGGAACATTGTAAGGTTCCAAGGGATCTCCTATGCGCCGCTCGTTGCGGCAAAGAGTTGGCGTTTCGCACAGGGCGACTCACCTGGGCCGGCCCATTTCCAGTGCACGGGGTGCCAGGCATTAGCGACGTGAACACGCGACCGCAAAGTGAATGCTCACCGTGCTAGCCACAGCGACAGGCAGGTTCAAGTGTCAGATTGGCAACGCGACACTAATAAAAGAAGTAAAGGACAGCGGCAAACTTAAACACCCAGCAACACAAACTCTGTGTGAGGGATCAAACTGAGGTCTTTATTGTCAACAGCGTCGCTAGCCACCATTATTACTTTCAATGGGTGTCTAAACTGGCAGCCCCGTGTATATGAATTCTAAACCATAAACGTGATTTTCTTTTCCGAAAAAGTGATAAAAAATAAACACGAAAATATTCTAATTTCGGAACAAATTTACAAAAAGCTGAACATTTTGTGAAACCCAAGCATTTTTTTCAATCGAACAAATTTCAAAGGGAGAACATTTTCTAAATGACAAACAAATTTTTGGAAATGCGCAAATTTTTTGACAAAACAAGAATAAAAATTAACAAAGCAATTTTTTTGAAATCAATTTCAAATTTATCAAAATGCGAACAGTTTTTTTTAAATTCCGTGAAATTTTTCTGGCTTTATGAAAACATAGCTTTTTTTATTCATGAACATATTTCGAAAGTGAAATTCCCGAACATTTTTCAAATTTCTGGACAAAAATTCAAAGGCGGACATTTTTTGAGGTCCTTGGAAAAATTTGTTCTTTTGCGATCAAATTTTCAAAACACGAACACTATTTGAATTTGTGAACAAATTTTGAAAGTGGGAACATCTTTTGAAACTTGCAAACATTTTCTGAATCTGTGAACAAAAATTAAAATGCAAAAAAAATTGACTTTGAAATTCTACACTTTTTTGAATTTTCTAACATTTTTGTAAAGTTAGAAACAAATATTAGAATTCTATTTTTTTGGAATTTCTGAACAAAATTTCAAAATTGGAACATTTTGGAAAAAAGAACCAATTTTTAAAAGTGCAAACATTTATTAAAATTCTGAAGATAATTTGAAAAAGAAAAGTAAAAATGATATAAAACAGGAAAGAAAAAGAAAAAACGATAAAATGATATAAAATAATAAAATTAAACTGGAAAAAAAGAGAAAGAAGTAGAAAAAACATAAAACCGGTCCACGAACCTTCCGTTACCTTCTTGAACGTTCCTAAAACCAGAAAAACCAGACTGGAACCTCCTAGAACATTCACAAAACCGGCCGGTACTGTAGCGCGTTCTTTACCGATAACTGGGCCGGCCATGTTGCTCGCTGATCCCTCCCCCGCTGTGGGAATCGACGACAATCTGCCACAGAATACGGCAGATAGCATTTTCCAGGTTCCAAACCGGTTTTTATTGGTTTTGGAAACCTTCTAGAGGGTTTTCTGAACCAACTTTTTTTCCCTGGTATTTCTATTTGTTTTTCTTTTTTTTTTTGGTTTTCTGTTTCTGTCTTTCCTCTTTTTCCCTTTTCTGTTTATTTTCTTTCATTTTTAAATTTTTATCTTTCCTTTCCTTTTTTATTTTATTTAAAAATGTTCCTCTTTGAAAAAAATGTTCACAAATTAAAAAAATATTTGAATTTCGCAAAAGTTACAGGAATTTTAAAAAATCTTCCTGTATTTTGAATTTTGTTCATTAATTTTAAAAAATGTTATTGTTTCCAAAAATCTTCTGGAATTGCAAAAAATGTTCACAGTTGCAAATTTGGTCTGAAATTCAAAAAATGTTCACGTTTCATAAAGTGTTCAAGAATTTCAGAAAATGTTCGTGTTTTCAAACATTATGTTAGATGTCCCATGGAAAGATGCATTTTCAAATTTTTGTTCGCAAATTCAATAAATGTTCGTGGTTTCAAATTTTTGTTCGGAATTTCATGAAATGTTCTATTTTTAAAATAGTTGCTCACAAATTTAAAATAAATTCGTGGTATGAAAATTTGTTCGGAATTTCATAATTTGTTCACAACTTCAAAAGAGGTTCATGTTTTAAAAAAAACTTTCTGCAATTTACTTTTTTCTCGCATATGCAAAAAAAATATACACTTTCAGTATAAATGTACACCATTTTGTTAGATGATGACTATAGTAAGGAATTCCGGTTCGATATCTTGCATTAGTCCGGTTGTACAGTCATGCTATTATTAATAGCGTTGTTCTATTGCATGGAACGCTAGTCAGCAATTAGTGGCCAGAAGCGCTCAGTCGCAATTTGCTGGTCGCCAGTTTGACTCCTTGCATTGCGCCTTTTTTGCTTCATTTTTCTTCCCACTGAACAGCTCGATGGGCCGGCCCAGTCAAGTTGCCTCCCTGTGCATGGCGGCGCCAATTTGAGGCGAATCCTGTTTGGCGCTGCAGGCGCCCGTTAATATGTGTTCTCCAAACGGGCCTCCACTACGATGTAACAGAGAGTAACCACCGCGCCACCATGCCCGACCTGTTGACTAACATCCTTATACATCTTTTCTTATTTCTTCTTTCATTTTACCTTCGTTATTCCTTTTTGTTTTTTGTTTTTTGTTTTTCGTTTCTGGTTTTTCTTTCTTCCTGGTTTGATGATTTTTTTACAATTCGTGAATTTTTCTTCAAATTAATGACCATTTTTTAAAATTCTCTGAACTTTTTTCAAATTCAATGAACTTTTTAAAATTTAATGATTTATTTAAATTTGATGAACTTTTTCAAATTCAATGAACTTTTTCCAAATTGGATGAACTTTTTCGAAGTTGTATTTTTTGTAAATCGATGAACTTTTTTCAATTTCTATGAACTTTTTTCAAATCTATGAATATTTTTTCAAATTTGATGAAAACTTTTTGAAAATCGATGAACTTTTCTTCAAAAATGATGAACTTTTCTTCAAAAATGATGAACTTTTTTCAAAATTCATTAACCTTTCTAATCTCGATTTTTTTTCCAAAAAACTGACGCGATATAGTACATGGTTATGTGCAACAAATATCGTTGCGACCATGTTATTTATTGTTTCACGCTATTTCTAATTGCTCAAGGCCAGTAGGTTCATTGGTTGGCGAGTTTCGATGTGGAGCGAACTGCGTGAGTTCGAATCCCGTTAGTAGCTACTTTTTTGGAGGGATTTTCTAAATTACTGTTTGATGCATTTCGTGGGCCGACCCTACCTCCAGGGCGCATGGGCGTCGTTTCTCCTAGCCGGTGCTTAAGGCGCCGACTAGGAGCTCCCCCAATTTGACGCAAAGAGCGTCCAATAGGAGCTCCCCGCTTCCCTGCCTTTCCCAGCTCGATCGTTTCGTTTACTGACGAAAAGGAAATAAGCTCCGTCGTTTCGTGGTTGACTGGTAGTGGTAGACCGGTCAACCATTGGCCATTGACTTTTGAGATTTTTTTTTTTGAAATTTCAGAAAATAGAATTCAAAAATAAAATGCTCACTGACTCCAAAAAGTTCACTGGTTTTCAAAGAAGTTCATCAAACTTTAAAAACGTTCACGAATTTCAAAAAAGTTCACCGATTTGAAAAAAATCATGAATTAAAAAAAGCGGTTATGGAAAACAGTTTGTTAATTTTAAAACAAGTTCAGCAATTTTTTTTAAAAATCGCGGCTTTGAAAAAAGTTCATTGATTTTGAAAAAAAGTATCTACTTTCAAGGAAAAAATCATGAATTTCTTTCGCATTTTTTTCATGAATTTGAAAAATGAAATTAAAAGGTAATAGGGGAAAAACGAAAAAAGAAGAAGACGAAGAAAAGGCTAAACAGCCCACTATGCGAACACACGAGGTTAGTTGATCGGGTGGTTAAGGAGCCGAGTAGGATTTGGCGGCTATGCAGCCTGGAGAGCTAACGCTCGTGATTTTTTGAAGGCCCAAATTGACACATGTAAGCTGACTAGTCACTAGTAGGCTACATGCCTAATGCGTGGAGTTGGTTTGTTACTAGTTTTTTCGGTTTCTTCAGTCCTTTCGGTTAACAAAGGTTTTTTTTTAAGAAAAAGCCTTGATGGTGCACTTTATTTCGCTTTAAAAGGAGATATATCGTTTATGACATCAGAAACAATAAAAGTAGGTGGGGTATCATCCAAAAGACAGTAGAGTTTGAAATACTAGCATGCCTAGCTAAATTGTGTGCCACATGATTTGCTTCTCAATTGTAGTGTTGCAAGGAAATATCACCAATCCTCTGAGCTATTTGAAAACAATCTACAAGTATAGCCGCGTAAGGACACCAAACCTGAGTTGTGCCATTGAAAGCTTGAACAAGTTCCAAGGAATCAGATTCTACATTGACTGGAATACACCGCAAGTCTTCAATGATGTCTAAGCCATGTTGTAGTGCTTTAGTTTCTGCTGATGCTACATCTAACAGGTGGTGAAGAGGCCAACATGCACCAGCTATGGCCTCACCCTTATCATTTTGAATAACCGCTCCTGCACCTACTCTGCCTTCATTCTTAAGAGTGGCATCTACATTCAGCTTGTATACATCATTTGGTGGTTTTATCCAAGTGATTTATTCTTGCTTGGTCCCTGAATGTGCGCCTACAAAATTGCTTGCTTGCTAGAGCTTGAATCGCAAAAAGATGTGCGAGGCGGCAGGGCCACAGATCCCCCCTTAACAAACCCCCGCTGCTGCCACCGTACATACCATGCTGTTGGGGATCGTAGCAGAAATTTAAAATTTTCTACGTATCACCAAGATCAATCTATGGAGTCATCTAGCAACGAGAGAGAGGAGTGCATCTACATACCCTTGTAGATTGCGAGCGGAAGCGTTCAAGAGAACGGGGTTGATGGAGTCGTACTCGTCGTGATCCAAATCACCGATGATCCTAGCGCCGAACGGACGGCACCTCCGCATTCAACACACGTACGGAGCGGGGACGTCTCCTCCTTCTTGATCCAGCAAGGGGGGAGGAGAAGTTGATGGAGATCCAGCAGCACGACGGCGTGGTGGTGGAAGTAGCGGGATCCCGGCAGGGCTTCGCCAAGCGCAAGCGGGGAGGAAGAGGTGTCACGGGAGGGAGGGAGACGCCAGGGCTTTGGGGTGCTGCTCCCATGCGCCTCCCCACTATATATAGGGGTGGAGGGGGCTGGTTTCTTGCCCTCCAAGTCCATTGGGGCGTTGGCAAAGGTGGGGGAAAGAAATCCCATCATTTCCCTTCCCCACCGATTGTTATCCCCTTTTTTAGGGATCTTGATCTTATCCCTTCGGGATATGATCTTATTCCTTTTAAGGTGGGATCTTGGTGCGCCTTGACCAGGGGTGTGGGGCCTTGCCCCCACTACCCACGTTCATGTGGGTCCCCCATGCAAGTGGGCCCCACTTCGGAACCTTCTAGAACCTTCCCAGTACAATACCGAAAAATCCCGAACATTTTCCGGTGGACAAAATAGGACTTCCCATATATAAATCTTTACCTCCGGACCATTCCGGAACTCCTCGTGACGTCCGGGATCTCATCCGGGACTTTGAACAACTTTCGGTTAACCGCATACTAATATCTCTACAACTCTAGCGTCACCGAACCTTAAGTGTGTAGACCCTACGGGTTCGGGAGACATGCAGACATGACCGAGACGACTCTCCGGTCAATAACCAATAGCGGGATCTGGATACCCATGTTGGCTCCCACATGTTCCACGATGATCTCATTGGATGAACCATGATGTCGAGGATTCAATCAATTCCGTATACAATTCCCTTTGTCAATCAGTACGTTACTTGCCCGAGATTCGATCGTCGGTATCCCAATACCTTGTTCAATCTCGTTACAGGCAAGTCACTTTACTCGTACCGTAATGCATGATCCCGTGACCAAACACTTGGTCACATTGAGCTCATTATGATGATGCATTACCGAGTGGGCCCAGAGATACCTCTCCGTCATACGGAGTGACAAATCCCAGTCTCGATTCGTGCCACCCAACAGACACTTTCGGAGATACCTGTAGTGTACCTTTATAGCCACCCAGTTACGTTGTGACGTTTGGTACACCCAAAGCATTCCTACGGTATCGGGGAGTTGCACAATCTCATGGTCTAAGGAAATGATACTTGACATTAGAAAAGCTCTAGCAAACGAACTACACGATCTTGTGCTATGCTTAGGATTGGGTCTTGTCCATCACATCATTCTCCTAATGATGTGATCCCGTTATCAATGACATCCAATGTCCATGGTCAGGAAACCATAACCATCTATTGATCAACGAGCTAGTCAACTAGAGGCTTACTAGGGACATGTTGTGGTCTATGTATTCACACATGTATTACAGTTTCCAGTTAATACAATTATAGCATGAACAATAGACAATTATCATGAACAAGGAAATACAATAATAACCATTTTATTATTGCCTCTAGGGCATATTTCCAACACATGCCCCAACTATGATCAGCTCTTTAAGACCAACATGACCAAGAATTGGTGATTTGTTACTAGTTCGACGTAGCAGCTCTTCCAACACAACGAATCTGGATATATCTATACATGACGCTTCTTCAATAATTTTTAGAAGACACAGGGGAGCCCAGACTTGCTTCACTCGTGCACAAATAAACATCAAGTGTAAGACGTCCTCCAGACCCATAGAACATACTGGACATTGTGAAGTAGGGATGTGCCCATGGAGAGCCTTCCACGCAAAAAAATCCACTTTACTAAGTACCTGCAACTTCCATGGAATTTCCCAAACTGGGTTCCGTGATGTGTTGGGAAACGTAGCATGCAATTTCAAAAAAATTCTTACGCTCACGCAAGATCTATCTATGAGATGCATAGCAACGTGAAGGGGAGAGTGTGTCCATGTACCCTCGTAGACCGAAAGCGGAAGCGTTTGACAACGCGGTTGATGTAGTCGAACTTCTTCTCGTTCCGACCGATCAAGCACCGAACGTATGGCACCTCCGAGTTCTGCACACGTTCAGCTCGATGACGTCCCTCGTACTCTTGATCCAGCAAAGTGTCGAGGGAGATTTTCGTCAGCACGACGGCGTGGTGACGGTGATGATGAAGTGATCCGCGCAGGGCTTCTCCTAAGCACTACGACAATATGACCGGAGGCGTAAACTGTGGAGGGCGCCGCACACGGCTAACAATCATTGTTGTGTGTTCTAGCGGTGCCCCCCTCATATGTATAGGTTGGAGGGGAGGAGAGGCAGCCAAGGGGACGCCCCAAGTAGGAGGAATCCTACTTGGGCGCCTCCCAATTCGGCCTCCCCCCTTCCATATTCATCCAGAGGGGGAAGGAAGGAGGAGGGAGGAGGGAAGGAAGGGGGGCGAATTGCTCCCCTTCTTTTCTCTCTTCCCTCTTTCCTTCCCCCCTTATTTTGTCCTACATGGGGCGCAGCAACCCCCTAGGGGCTGGTCTGTCCCCTTCTTGGCCCATTAGGCCCATGTAGTTGCCGAGGGATGCCCGGAACCCATTCCGGTGACCCGATATGTTCCCGGTACCCTCGGAACACTTCTGGTGTTCAAATACCATCGTCTTATATATCAATCTTTACCTCTCGAACATTTCGAGGCCCCTCGTCATGTCCGTGATCTAATCCGAGACTCCGAACAACATTCGATCACCAAATCACATAACTCATATAATACAAAATCGTCATCGAACGTTAAGCGTGCGGACCCTACGGGTTCGAGAACTATGTAGACATGACCGAGACACCTCTTCGGTCAATAACCAACAGCGGAACCTAGATGCTCATATTGGTTCCCACATATTCTACGAAGATCTTTATCGGTCGTATCGTAATGACAACATATGTTATTCCCTTTGTCATCGGTATGTTACTTGCCCGAGATTCGATCGTCGGTATCTTCATACCTAGTTCAATCTCGTTACTGGCAAGTCTCTTTACTCGTTCCGTAATACATCATCTCGTAACTAACTCATTAGTTACTTTGCTTGCAAGGCTTCTTATGATGTGCATTACCGAGAGGGCCCAGAGATACCTCTCCGATAGTCGGAGTGACAAATCCTAATCTCGATCTATGCCAACCCAACAAACACCTTCGGAGATACCTGTAGAGCATCTTTATAATCACCCAGTTACATTGTGATGTTTGAAAGCACACAAGGTATTCGTCCGGTACCCAGGAGTTGCATAATCTCATAGTCGAAGGAATATGTATTTGACATGAAAAAAGCAATAGCAATAAAACTGAACGATCAATATGCTAAACTAACGGATGGGTCTTGTCCATCACATCATTCTCCTAATGATGTGATCCCATTCATCAAATGACAACACATGTCTATGGTTAGGAAACTTAATCATCTTTGATTAATGAGCTAGTCTAGTAGAGGCTTACTAGGGACACGGTGTTTTGTTTATGTATCCACACATGTATCAAGTTTCCGGTTAATACAATTTTAGCATGAATAATAAACATTTATCATGATATAAGGAAATACAAAATAACAACTTTATTATTGCCTCTAGGGCATATTTCCTTCAGTCTCCCACTTACACTAGAGTCAATAATCTAGTTCACATCGCCATGTGATTTAACACCAATAGTTCACATCTTTATGTGATTAACACCCATAGTTCACTTCGCCACGTGACCAATACCCAAAGGGTTTACTAGAGTCAATAATCTAGTTCACATCGCTATGTGATTAACACCCAAAGAGTACTAAGGTGTGATCATGTTTTTCTTGTGAGAGAAGTTCAGTCAACGGGTCTGCCACATTCAGATCCATATGCAAATTTCTATGTCTACAATGCGTTGCATGGAGCTACTCTAGCTAATTGCTCCCACTTTCAATATGTATCCAGATCAAGACTCAGAGTCATCCAGATCGGTGTCAAAGCTTGCATCGACATAACTCTTTACGACGAACTCTTTATCACCTCCATAACCGAGAAACATTTCCTTAGTCCTCTTTAGGTACCTAAGGATAATTTTAACCGCTGTCCAGTGATCTACTCCTGGATCACTATTGTACCCTCTTGTCAAACTCATGGCAAGGCACAAAACAAGTTTGGTACACAACATGTCATACTTTATAGAACCTATGACTGAGGCATAGGGAATGACTTTCATTCTCTCTCTATATTCTGCCGAGGTCGGGTTTTGAGTCTTACTCAACTTCACACCTTGTAACACAGGAAAGAACTCTTTCTTTGACTGATCCATTTTGAACTGCTTCAAAACTTTATCAAGGTATGTGCTTTGTGAAAGTCCTGTCAAGCGTCTTGATCTATTTCTATAGATCTTGATGCCCAATATATAAGCAGCTTCACCGAGGTCTTTCATTGAAAAACTTTTATTCAAGTATCCTTTTATGCTGTCCAGAAATTCTATATCATTTCCAATCAACAATATGTCATCCACATATAATATTAGAAATGCTACAAAGCTCCCACTCACTTTCTTGTACATACATGCTTCTCCAAAAGTCTGTATAAAACCATATGCTTTGTTACCTCATCAAAGCATATATTCCAACTCCGAGATGCTTGCACCAGTCCATAAATGGATCGCTAGAGCTTGCACGCTAGTTTAGCACCTTTAGGATCGACAAAACCTTCTGGTTGCATCATATACACCTCTTCTTTAAGAAATCCATTAAGGAATGCAGTTTTGACGTCCATTTGCCATATTTCATAATCATGAAATGTGGCAATTGCTAACATGATTCGGACAGACTTAAGCATCGCTACGGGTGAGAAGGTCTCATTGTAGTCAACTCCTTGAACTTGTCGAAAACCTTTCGCAACAAGTCGAGCTTTGTAGGCAGTAACATTACCATCAGCGTTAGTCTTCTTCTTGAAGATCCATTTATTCTCTATGGCTCGCCGATCATCGGGCAAGTCAACCAAACTCCACACTTTGTTCTCATACATGGATCCTATCTCAGATTTCATGGCCTCAAGCCATTTATCGGAACCTGGGCCCATCATCGCTTCCTCATAGTTCGTAGGTTCGCCATGGTCTAGTAACATGACTTCCAGAACAAGATTACCGTACCACTCTGGTGCGGAACGTGCTCTGGTTGACCTACGAGTTTCAGTAGTAACTTGATCTGAAGTTTCATGATCATTATCATTAGCTTCCTCTCTAGTTGGTGTAGGCATCACGGGAATGGTTTTCTGTGATGAGCTACTTTCCATTTCGAGAGAAGGTACAATTACCTCATCAAGTTCTACTTTCCTCCCACTCACTTCTTTCAAGAGAAACTCCTTCTCTAGAAAGGATCCATTCTTAGCAACAAAGATCTTGCCTTCAGATTTGTGGTAGAAGGTGTACCCAATTGTTTCCTTAGGGTATCCTATGAAGATGCACTTCTCCGATTTGGGTTTGAGCTTATCAGGCTGAAGCTTTTTCACATAAGCATCGCAACCCCAAACTTTAAGAAATGACATCTTAGGTTTCTTGCCAAACCACAGTTCATACGGTGTCGTCTCAACGGATTTACACGGTGCCTTATTTAAAGTGAATGCAACTGTCTCTAATGCATAACCCCAAAACGATAGTGGTAAATCAGTAAGAGACATCATAGACCGCACTATATCTAATAAAGTACAGTTACGACGTTCAGACACACCATTACGCTGTGGTGTTCCAGGTGGCGTGAATTGTGAAACTATTCCACATTGTTTTTAAATGAAGGCCACACTCGTAACTCAAATATTTGCCTCCGCGATCAGATCACAGAAACTTTATTTTCTTGTTACGATGATTCTCCACTTTACTCTAAAATTCTTTGAACTTTTCAAATGTTTCAGACTTGTGTTTCATCAAGTAGATATACCCATATCTTCTCAAATCATCAGTGAAGGTCAGAAAATAACAATACCCGCCGCGAGCCTCAACACTCACCGGACCGCATACATCGGTATGTATTATTTCCAATAAGTCAGTGGCTCGCTCCATTGTTCCGGAGAACGGAGTTTTAGTCATCTTGCCCATGAGGCATGGTTCGCAAGTATCAAATGATTCATAATCAAGTGATTCCAAAAGTCCATCTGCATGGAGTTTCTTCATGCGATCTACACCAATATGATCAGTGCCACAAGTATGTTGCACTATCATTATTAACTTTGCATCTTTTGTCATCAATATTATGAATATGTGTATCACTAAGATCGAGATTCAATAAACCATTCACATTGGGTGTATGACCATAGAAGGTTTTATTCATGTAAACAGAACAATAATTATTCTCTGACTTAAATGAATAAACGTATTGCAATAAACATGATCTAATCATATCCATGCTCAACGCAAACACCAAAGAACATTTACTTAGGTTCAACACTAATCTCAAAGGTAGAGGGAGTATGCGATGGTGGTCTTATCGAGCTTGGAATCACTTCCAACACACATCGTCACCTTGCCCTCAACTAGTCTGTGTTCATTTTGTAACTCATGTTTCGAGTTACTAATCTTAGCAACTGAACCGGTATCAAATACCCAGGGGCTACTATGAATACTAGTAAAGTACACATCAATAACATGTATATCAAATATACCTTTGTTCACTTTGTCATCCTTCTTATCCGCCAAGTATTTGGGGCAGTTCCGCTTTTAGTGACCATTTCCTTTGCAGTAGAAGCACTCAGTTTCAGGCTAGGGTCTAGCTTCGGGCTTCTTCATGGGAGCAGCAACTTGCTTGTCATTCTTCTTGAAGTTTCGTTTCTTTCCCTTGCCCTTTTACTTGAAACTAGTGGTCTTGTCAACCATCAACACTTGATGATTTTTCTTGATTTCTACCTTCGCTGATTTCAGCATTGCGAAGAGCTCGGGAATCGTTTCGTCATCCCTTTCATATTATAGTTCATCACGAAGTTCCAGTAGCATAGTGATGGTGACTAGAGAATTCTGCCAATCACTATCTTATCTGGAAGATTAAATTCCCACTTGATTCAAGCGATTGTACTACCTAGACATTCTGAGTACATGCTCACTGGTTGAGCCATTCTCCTCCATCTTGTAGGCAAAGTACTTGTCAGAGGTTTCATACCTCTCGACATGGGCATGAGTCTGAAATACCAATTTCAACTCTTGGAACATCTCATATGCTCTGTGGCGTTCAAAACGTTTTTGAAGTCCCGGTTCTAAGCCGTAAAGCATGGTGCTGTTGGGGAACGCAGTATTTCAAAAAAATTCCTACGATCACACAAGATCAATCTAGGAGATGCATAGCAATGAGACGGGAGAGTGTGTCCACATACCCTCGTAGACCGAAAGCGGAAGCGTTTAGTAACGTGGTTGATGTAGTCGAACGTCTTCACGATCCAACCGATCCAAGTACCGAACGTACGGCACCTCCGTGTTCAGCACACGTTCAGCACGATGACGTCCCTCGAGCTCTTGATCCAGTTGAGGACGAGGGAGAGTTCCATCAGCACGACGGCGTGGTGACGGTGATGATGATGTTACCGGCGCAGGGCTTCGCCTAAGCACTACGACGATATAACTGAGGTGTGTAACTGTGGAGGGGGCACCGCACACGGCTAAGACAAATCTTGGTGTGCCTTTGGGGTGCCCCCTGCCCACGTATATAAAGGAGGGAGGGAGAGAGGCCAGCCCTCCTAGGGGCGCGCCAAGTGTAGGGAGTCCTACTAGGACTCCCAAGTCCTAGTAGGATTCCCTTTCCTTTTCGGAGTAGGAAAGAAGGAAAGGAGGGAGAGGGAGAAGGAAAGGGGGGGCGCGCTTCCACCCCTTGTCCAATTCGGTTTGGGTAGGGGGAGGCGCGTGCCACCTCGTGGCCCTTCTTCCCTCTCTCCACTAAAGCCCAATAAGGCATATTAACTTCCCCCGGCGAATTCCCGTAACTCTCCGGTACTCCGAAAAATACCCGAATCACTCGGAACCATTCCGATGTCCGAATATAGCCTTCCAATATATCGATCTTTACCTCTCGACCATTTCGAGACTCCCCGTCATGTCCATGATCTCATCCGGGACTCCGAACAAACTTCGGTCATCAAATCACATAACTCATAATATAAATCGTCATCGAACGTTAAGCGTGCGGACCCTACGGGTTCGAGAACTATGTAGACATGACCGAGACACATCTTCGGTCAATAACCAATAGAGGAACCTATATTCTCATATTGGCTCCTACATATCGTATGAAGATCTTTATCGGTCAAACCGCATAACAACATACGTTATTCCCTTTGTCATCGGTATGTTACTTGCCCGAGATTCGATCGTCGGTATCATCATACCTAGTTCAATCTCGTTACCGGCAAGTCTCTTTACTCATTCCGTAATGCATCATCCTGTAACTAACTCATTAGTCACATTGCTTGCAAGGCTTATAGTGATGTGCATTACCGAGAGGGCCCAGAGATACCTCTCCGATACACGGAGTGACAAATCCTAATCTCGATCTATGCCAACTCAACAAACACCATCGGAGACACCTGTAGAGCATCTTTATAATCACCCAGTTACATTGTGACGTTTGATAGCACACAAGGTGTTCCTCCGGTATTCGGGAGTTGCATAATCTCATAGTCAGAGGAACATGTATAAGTCATGAAGAAAGCAATAGTAATAAAACTAAATGATCATTATGCTAAGCTAACAGATGGGTCTTGTCCATCACATCATTCTCTAATGATGTGATCCCGTTCATCAAATGACAACACATGTCTATGGTTAGGAAACTTAACCATCTTTGATTAACGAGCTAGTCAAGTAGAGGCATACTAGGGACACTATATTTTTTCTATGTATTCACACATGTACTAAGTTTCCGGTTAATACAATTCTAGCATGAATAATAAACATTTATCATGATATAAGGAAATATAAATAACAACTTTATTATTGCCTCTAGGGCATATTTCCTTTAGGTGCACCAAACTATCAAGTAGTCATCATACGAGTTTGTCAAACGTTCATAACGTTTGCATCTCCTCCTGCAATAGGTCTGTCACCTAGCGGTGCATCAAGGACATAATTCTTCTGTGCAGCAACGAGGATAATCCTCAGATCACGGACCTAGTCCACATCATTGCTACTATCATCTTTCAACTTTTCTCCAGGAACATATCAAAATATATATAGGAGCTATAACGCGAGCTATTGATCTACAACATAGATATGCAAAAACTATCAGGACTAAGTTCATGATAAATTAAGTTCAATTAATCATATTACTTCAGAACTCCCACTTAGATAGACACCCCTCAAGTCATCTAAATGATTACGTGATCCAAATCAACTAAACCATGTTCGATCATCACGTGAGATGGAGTAGTCATCAATGGTGAACATCTCTATGTTGATCATATCTACTATATGACTCACGTTCGACCTTTCGGTCTCCAGTGTTCCGAGGCCATGTCTGTACATGCTAGGCTCGTCAAGTTTAACCCGAGTATTCCGCATGTGCAAAATTTTCTTGCACCTGTTGTATGTGAACGTAGAGCCTATCACACCCGATCATCACGTGGTGTCTCAGCACGACGAACTGTCGCAACGGTGCATACTCAGGGAGAACACTCATACCTTGAAATTTTACTGAGGGATCATCTTATAATGCTACCGCCGTACTAAGCAAAATAAGATGCATAAAAGATAAATATCACATGCAATCAAAATATGTGACATGATATGGCCATCATCATCTTGTGCCTTTGATCTCCATCTCCAAAGCATCGTCATGATCTCCATCGTCACCGGCTTGACACCTTGATCTCCATCGTAGCGCCGTGGTCGTCTTGCCAACTATTGCTTCTACAACTATCGCTAACGCATAGGGATAAAGTAAAGCAATTACATGGCGTTTGCATTTCATACAATAAAGCGACAACCATAAGGCTCCTGCCAGTTGCCGATAACTTTTACAAAACATGATCATCTCATGCAATAACATATATCACATCATGTCTTGACCGTATCACATCACAACATGCCCTGCAAAAACAAGTTAGACGTCCTCTACTTTGTTGTTGCAAGTTTTACGTGGCTGCTACGGGCTTCTAGCAAGAACCGTTCTTACCTATGCATCAAAACCACAACGGTGATTTAAGAAGTTTGCAGTTTTAACCTTCAACAAGGACCGGCCGCAGTCAAATTGATTCATCTAAAGTTGGAGAAAGAGACACCCGCCAGCCACCTTTATGCAAAACTAGTTGCATGTCTGTCGGTGGAACCGGTCTCATGAACGTGGTCATGTAAGGTTGGTCTGGGCCGCTTCATCCAACAATACCACCGAATCAAAATAATACATTGGTGGTAAGCAGTATGATGATCACCGCCCACAACACTTTGTGTTCTACTCGTGCATATCATCTACGCATAGACCTGGCTCGGATGCCACTGTTGGGAAACGTAGCATGCAATTTTAAAAAAATCCTACGCTCACGCAAGATCTATCTAGGAGATGCATAGCAACGAGAAGGGGAGAGTGTGTCCACGTACCCTCGTAGACTGAAAGCGGAAGCGGAAGCGTTTGACAACGCGGTTGATGTAGTTGAACTTCTCGTTCCGACCGATCAAGCACTGAACGTACGACACCTCCGAGTTCTGCACACGTTCAACTCGATGACGTCTCTCGTACTATTGATCCAGGGAAAGTTTCGTCAGCACGACGGTGTGGTGACGGTGATGGTGAAGTGATCCCTGTAGGGCTTCGCGTAAGCACTATGACAATATGATCGGAGGTGTAAACTGTGGAGGGGGGCGCCGCACACGGCTAACAATCGTTGTTGTGTGTTCTAGCGGTGCCCCCCTCATATATATAGGTTGGAGGGGAGGAGAGGCAGCCAAGGGGCGCCCCAAGTAGGAGGAATCCTACTTGGGCGCCTCCCAATTCGTCCTCCCCCTTCCATATTCATCCAGAGGGGGAAGGAAGGAGGAGGGAGGAGGGAAGGAAGGGGGAGGCCGAATTGCTCCCCTTCCTTTCTCTCTTCCCTCTTTCCTTCCCCCCTTATTTTGGCCTACATGGGGCGCACCAGCCCCCTAGGGGCTGGTCTGTCCCCTTCATGGCTCATTAGGCCCATGTAGTTGCCGGGGGGATGCCCGGAACCCCTTCCGGTGACCCGATACACTACAAAAAAAAATACACTTCCGTGATGATACGTGTTTGTCACAGTAGGTCACGTTTTCTGTCATGCATGTACATCCATGACAAATTTATGACAGAATCAAGATAGACATACCTGTGCTGTCGTAGAAGTGTTCCATGACATTACCAAAATTATCATCACAGAAGTGTCCACTTCCATGACGATAAATCGCGCGTCACAGAAGTGCTTTCATCAAGGGTGACCGACACGTGGCATCCACCGTAACGGAACACCGTTAAGCTATCGGGTCCGGTTTTGGATCCGATAACCCGTTAACAGCCCGGACCAATGGGGATTTTCCACGTGTAAAATCATCATTGTCCGGAGGAAACACGTGTTGCCTCACCGTTGGGACAGATGTCATCCACTCATTGGACAGGAGGCGCCTATGATAGGTTGACACGTGGCACGGCCCAACAGTGGCCCATTCCGATGAAAAAGGCCGGCCCAGTAAAAAATAACAGGCCGGCCCATATAAGGCCTACTTGTGTCAGGTCCATTTAAGCCCACGGCCTATACGGGATGTGCCAATTCGGCCCGTTAAAGATTTGACACCATTGCAGCCCTTCGTCAGTTCGAGCCCGTTAACAACCCGCTATATATTTGGGCTAAATATCGGCCCAATGAGATTTCGGCCTGTTAACGGCCCATTCAGTGGATGGGCCAATTTTCACGATGTACATCTTTCGGCCTTTTAGCGGCCCATTTAAATATTGGGCTAATTTCCGGCCCGGTGTGTCTTTCAGCCTATTGACGGCCCATAAATCAGTTGGGCCATTTGTAGTCGGACCTGAGTTTCGGCCTTTTAGCGACCCATTTAAGTCTTGGGCCAATTTCCGGCCCGGTGTGTCTTTCAGCCTGGTGACGGCCCATATATCTGTTGGGCCATTTGTAGTCAGACCTGAGTTTTGACCTTTTAGCGACCCATTTAACTATCGGGTCAATTCCCAGCCCTGTGTGCCTTTCAGGCTATTAACGGAGCATAAATGAGTTGGGCCATTTGTAGTCGGACCTGAGTTTTGGCCTTTTAATGACCCATGCCCTTCATGGTCCAATACCAGCCCGGTTTCTCTTTCGGCCTGCTAAAGGCCCACAACACAGTTGGGCCATTTACAATACGACCTGACTTTCGGCCTCTTAGCGGCCCATGCTCTTCATGGTCCAGTACAAGCCCGCTGTCTCTTTCGGCCTGCTAAAGGCCCACAGTATAGTTGGGCCATATGTAGCCCGAACTTAATAACGACGTGTTAACGGCCCATGAAATCAATTGGGCCCACCTGTTGCCCGCATTGATGTCAGCCTGTTAACGACCCGGGAGTTAAGAGGGCCGACCATTAATTTTCGGCCTGGTAACGACCCATTAACTTAGTGGGCCCACTAAAGTTCGTACATGTCTTTAGGCCAAATTAGATAATTTGAGCCCATTACGACGAACAATTATGCACAGGACCAAAACCGATCAAGCAAAGGTACGGCATACAGGGAAAAACGTTGCACATCCAGCATATATTACAGGAAATTACATCCACTGGGCAATCAAAGATTGATGCCAATGCAAATAAATGAACATAACCTAACGATCTACAACGTCACAATCTGCAACCTTAGCACGGATGACGCCCATAAGCACATGGGCAAGTTCTTGCTGCTTTGCTACACTGTCTCTGAAAACATTGATCAGTTGTTGTGTCGCACGACTCTGCACCTCTGATTCCTCCACCATTTCCATCATTCCTTCAGCCATTAATTGGTTCACAAACATACATTTTTTCCGTTGCATTCGAGACAGAGGATACTGAACAGATTCAGATGGCGATTTTGGCAGGCTTGTATTATTGATAGTGGAGAGTGTCTCGACCACTTCATCATAACATAAATTAGGAGGGGAACCAAACAGATTAATCATGAGTTATTGGCATATTACCTAACCTAGATTTGTTAGAAAGAAACAATGGGGTTGCCTTGCTGTTTTCAGAGTTTGTCTTCTTATCTTCAGCAGCCTGCACCAAATTAAGGCACTAGTTGTAGCGACCTAACCTGAAATCGGTCAAGTCTCTGTGTAGCTGTACCATCCCAAGATCATGCTGGCACACACAGTACATCGATGCAAAGATTCAAAGTTCAATCACACCTGAATTTATTACACGATTCTCATATCGAGTCTTTATTACAAGATAATAAATTCGGCCGAAGGCCAACTCATGAGAAATAAACTAAATAAAGCTGCGGAAGCGTAGACGAATAGCGAGTCCATCCGACTCCATAGGGCAATCGCCAAGCGTGGATCGTAGCCTCACTCCTGATCGGAAAACTCCTCTGCAACATAAGACGTTGCAGCCGTGTAGGTCAGCATTTTGAATATGCCGGCAAGTCATGAAGAGAGAACAACAATAAAATTACTAATACTATATGCAATTTGGCTGTGGGGCTCTAAGTTTCATTGTTTTGCGAAAAAACCGGTTTTTCCCTACAACAAGGACTTGTTTGCAATTACTACAAAATGTTGGTTGTTATTGAGATGGTTCCGCCAACCAATGTCTCATTCCCAAATATTAAATAACCCCTCAATTAATTAATTATGTTCGGTGTTGAGATTTCCGAAATACTCCAATTCCAGAGGCTCATTTGTCCGTAACCAGGGACACGGCTAATCGATTATGTTGTTACTCTGCAGAGTCTTGTGCACTTTACCCGCAAGAATCGTTCCCTCCTTTATGTCCTCGCACTGCCTGGTGTTTGAATACGGGATGAACGAAACATGGTCTTCCGTAGAGTTTCTCTGGGCCACTGCCGGTGCCCATCCAATCCTACCGTTCTTCTACATCTCGTAGCACCGTCCGGCCAGAGTCACGCCTAGGGTCAACCCAGCCAGAGCCCATAATGGCTTGCGGCTGCACAGGTAAGCTTCCGGTCAAGGTGTATCCATCCATCTCTTCGTGGCTGGGTGAAGCTTTCCACAAGATGTCATGGCGCTTCTCCATGCATTCCGGCCATCCGCTGGTTTCTCCAGGGTGCTCGTCAACCGTCCTCCACCCAGTAGTGAATTTTGAAGTCCATCTTGAGCTTGACGTCATGGGGTTGTCATCATCTTGACTCTCGCATCTCCCTTATGAATCACTCAACCAACCCCGTCTACTAAAGCATAGCAATCAACTACATCGTCCCGGGCATCGGTAACAAGGGAGAAGGGTTCATCCTACCTCATTATACTACTCAAGAACATAACTTAAACAAAATTCTCCTACTGCATGCATGGTGGGGAGGTATAACTCTAATGCAATAAAATCATAGGTATTGTAAAAACATGATCAAATGACTTGCCTGGCTGACGCTCTTCGAAAGCTAGCAACTCGTAATAGCAGGCTTCGCACTCCAGAAATTCTACCGAGTCAAACAATAGCACAAATAAGTATAGCACAATATAACATAACAGCAAGTTGAAGTAAAACTCCCAAGCACTCAAACCAAAACCAAAGAAAAACTCGGAGAAAGCAAATCAAGGTTTTCATCATATCAAGCAACAACTAAGAAAAAGTTTTACACAACTAAAACTTTTCTTAACAGAACCTAAGCCTTGGTTTTGCTAACTAACAGAAGGGAAAACATCATACAAACTAGGAGCAAAAAGAATCACATCAAAAGCTATTATAGAACTCCTATTATGCCTAAAACAATCCTAGCAAAGAAAATAAAAAAAATTATTCTACTATAAATAAAGTTCATCCTCTGTAGCTACAGAAACTAATCTAAAATAAACTATAACATAATAAAAATAAAATAATTTACTAACTAGAACAGTAGGAAAACAGTAGCTAGCTAAATAAACAAGAAAAACTTGATTTCGACTAAAACTATTCTTTTTATAATCTAAAATACCCAAACAATTTCCTACTGCTGGGCAAGGTCAAAACAAAGCAGTAGCAAAAAAAGCACTAAAAAAATTAATCCTAGCTCAATTTATAGCAGAAATACTATTCTGACTAAAACTAATATAAACAATTTTTTAAAAACTAAAACATGGCCGAATCTATTTTCTACAGAAACTATAGGAAATTTGTAAACTAACAAAAAAAGAATCAACTAAAAATAATAAATAACCTAAAAGATATAGATTTTTCAAGATTGGAACTATTCTGTTAAAAAACAGAAACGAAAATAAAAACTAATAAAAAACTAACGGGCGCTACTGGGTTGATGGGGTGTGCGATCTGAAACTAAACAGCGCTCGGGCGGAAATTAACAAAAACCTGCGCGGCTAGTAACTAAACCGACCGATTCGATCTAATCAAATAAACCGTAAACTAAACCGGAGAAAAACCGAACTACTAAAAATAAACCTAACCCTCCGCTACGATCTAATCTACGGCGTACATGCGAGATCTAACGGTGGAGGGGAGCTCGAGCTTACAGCGGACGGCGGCGACAGACGGAGACGGCGGCGGCGACTCGGGCGTCGGTGGCGGAGGGGTTCCGGTGGTCCGGGGCGACGGCGGTGACGTCGGGGCGATGCGGCGGAGCGAGGCGGAGACGGTGGTGGAGTCGCTAGATCTCGAAGGTGACTGAGACGACGAGGGCGAGGCGAAGCAGGGCCCGGTGCTCTGCAGCTCCGGCGGGCGGCGGTCGAGCTCGGGGCGGTGGCTTCAGGGGTTCCTGAGCAGAAGAAAGATGTCAGGTGGGTGCGGATCGACGAGTGGGTTCGGCTGGCAGAAGTTGGAGGCAGGATAAAGCTCACCGGCGATGGTGGAGGTGATGAACTGCGGCGGCAGAGGCTAGATGCGATCGGCGAGGGCGCGAGCTGTGGTGGGAGTTGGGGCAAGGTTTTTTGGGGGGTTCGGAAGAGGAGGGAGCTGGGTTTATATAGGGCATCAACTTGGGCAAGGGGGCGTCTCGGGATCACGATCCCGAGAGGATCGGAACCGCGGTGCCGCTCGGGCGTGCTCCGGAGCGGCATAGCGTGGGCGAGGGTAAAGAGAGAGGGTGGGCCTCGCGGGTCAGTGAGGGAGAGAGAGAGGGGAGCGAATGGGCGACCGAGGGGGAGAGGGTTCGGGCGCGACGCGGGTGGAGCAGGCTGGCTGGCGCGCTGGTGGGCCGCGTCAGGTGGCCAGCTGGGCCGGTTGGCCTGGCTGGCGCCTGGTCGGCCGGTGCTCGGGCGTCGGCTGGGCCGGTTGGCCTGGCTTGCGCCTGGGTCTTTTCCCTTTTTTGAATTAGACCAGAAGAATATATATTATTTTTATATAGGACATATATATATCAAAATTCTCAGGGGAATTAATCCTACAACGTGGACATTTTTCCAGGGGCAAAACTCAAACTAAAAAAAAACAATTTCTGGAAATCCCAAATAAAGTTCAAATTTGAATTCAAACTTTTTGGCAATACTTTTCTTCTGACATTTTTGGAGTGTCATGTTTACTCCTCTCATACTTTTGCTCAAGTATTTGTCAGGCATTGTTTTGAAAGAATTTCATTTGCCAATTTGAATCCAAATTCCAACAAACTCAAAAGCCTCTGAAATAATTCAAATGTCACTCAATTCAAACAATATGCATAGATGCTTAGCTATAATTGTAAAACATTCCCAATGGGAAATTTGGGATGTTACATTAGCATTGCTATCATTGGCCAAGTCAGATAATAGGAAAGCAACATTGGCACAACGAACATTTGGGCAACTAGCCAACACCAAATTAACACAATATGGCACAGCTATCATCAGCCAGGTAAGGTAATACGAAAGCAACATTGAAACAATGAGTGAATGGGCAACCAGAGCAGCACTACAATTCAGTACTGTGCATGATATGAGATAGTACACTCATGCAGCTCAGTATGCAAAACTACCAGGTAGTTTTCTTTACAAAAATCAACATTGGCGCCTTTAACATTTTGCTACAACTAATTTTAGATCAGACAAAGATTGGATTCACGCCGATTAACAAAATACATGCTGATGTAAAATATAGTGATATACAACAGGTACTTACATCAGCATTGGAGCATAGAGAATTCCCGCAAGATATTTTCCTCGAATACAATGCCAATGAAGGAAATCTTCTATCATTTAACCTTATTTTCTAAAAGAGAGATGGGTAAGAAACATGTAGAAAATATGATCAGAATGCTATAAAATTTCATGATGCGAGGATACACACATGCTTCTTAGAATGGAGTTGACATTCTTTTGCTGGACTGGAGCGGACTAGTTCTTTGGCCACTGGAATCTGCTTATTATCAGTGGGAGTTAGGTTTCTCTGTGCTGGAGCAGTATCTATGAAAAATGGAGTTGGTTTATTATCTCCTGGCGTTTGGATCTTTTGCAAAGACCTGGTTTGTAACCCTTCAGATTCTAACATAGCCATCTTCCCCTTGCATGCCTTATATAGAAGAATGGTGCTTCAATTATAAAACATGCTACAGCAGAGATGGAATAGGTACTGAAGAATAGAAAGGCATGACATATTGACATGTATTCCCTCCATCCGGAAATAAATGGATGGGTCTAGGCGTATTTCAGTTCTAGTACATCCAGTTTTATCCATTTCTGCGACATGTAATCTGGACGGAGGGAGTATGATGTAAGAGCTAGGGATACGACAGGACAACACAGTAAAAAAACACTGAAAACCCACTGCAGAACCAAAGTAATCAAACCCACTGATATGAGATAGTACACTCATGCAGCTCAGGATGCAAAACTACCAGGCAGTTTTCCTTACAAAAATCAACATTGTGGCCTTTAATCATACATTTTGCTACAACTAAATTTAGATCAGATAAAGGTTGGATTCACGCCGATTAACAAAATACATGCTGATGTAAAAATATGGTGATATACAACAGGTACTTACATCTGCACTGGAGTACAGAGAATTCCTGCAAGAATCTTTCCTCACAGACGATACCAGTGCATAAATTCTTCTATTTGTTAAGCTTATTTTCTAAAAGAGAGATGGGTAAGAAACATGTATAAAATATGGTCAGCATGCTATAAAATTTCATGATGCAAGGATACGCACACGCTTCTTAGAATGGAGTTGACATATTTTTGTTGGACTGGAGCGGACTAGTTCTTTGGCCACTGGAATCTGCTTATTATCAGTAGGAGTTGGATTTCTCTGTGCTGGAGCGGTATCTATAAAAACTGGAGTTGGTTTATTATCTCCTGGCGTTTGGATCTTTTGCAAAGACCTGGTTTGTAACCCTTCAGATTCTAACATAGTCGTCTTCCCCTTGCATGCCTTGTATAGAAGAATGGTGCTTCAATTATAAAACATGCTACATCAGAGAGATGGAATAGGTACTGAAGAATAGAAAGGCATGACATATTGACATGTATTCCCTCCATTCGGAAATAAATGGATGGGTCTAGGCGTATTTCAGTTCTAGATACATCCTTTTTTGTCCATTTTGGCAACATGTAATCCGGACGGAGGGAGTATGGTGTAAGAGCTAGGGATACGACAGGACAACACAGTAAAAAAACACTAGTTGAATGTAAAAATGTATGCTAGTGGAATACGTACAGAAAAAACTAGGGCAACATACACGTGTATGATTGGGAAACTAAGATGGCATTGCAACAGAGCACTAGAACAACACTTCAATGTAAAAAAACATGGTATGGTAGACAGATGAAGTACATACTGATGAATAACAACGCATAAGATATTCAGAAGCATGATGTCCAAATTAAGCAGATGACATTGCAATAGAGTAGAATGACAGTACTTGAATTTGAAAACATGTTATCATGAATGGAATAGGTACTGAAAAACAGGAAGGCATGACATATTTACATGCATGATCAGCATGCTAAGCACATGGCATTGCAACAGAGTAGATACACTCCAGGACATTATATGCATGTTGTACCCATATCACGGGCCAAGTTAGAGCAAGGACCTTGTGGGGTGAAGAGGATTCAACATCTTTCTGCAAGTCTTCTGAAGAACTGCCTTTACATGTTCCATCATATTGGGTATCATTGACATCAAGTTTATTGGCCTTTACGTTGCTCCGCGAGGTTCTTGTGGATATATCAGTGTGTGCAATTATATCTGACATGCATGGAATACAAATAGCAGTTAGATTTATGTAATGAGTGCCTATAGGAGACGACATAAATAGTAGGACTGGGGTTAACTAGCAGCAACAGGTCTCAAAAACTAAAGGGAGAACACAGATGAAAGCTACAGAATATGTATCGTTTGTACTCGAGATTAACTAGATGGCACACAGAAGTATTAAAGAACAACATAGGTAATACTAGAAGTGGTATAATACTATAATCACCAGCCTGTGGGATAGCATTGGCTGATGGATGATAACTATGGAACAGCGTTACCTAAAGAACAAGTATCTTAGCTGAACTATGGAACAACGTTAACTCCTGAACAAGACCCATAAGAGATCAGCATGAATATACAGTGAAATGTGATAATCTATTTCCCATGCTTAGATGAATAACAAAGCCATAAATGTTGCACACAAGTAAGATGAGGGTACAACCTATCTGGCCGCCATCCATAGGAGTGAGCATCATGTGCTGACTTGTCGATGGCCCTGCAGTTGTTGTGGCTGTCCATGTCGGGCACGCGGATTCGATGCAGGGAACTATTGAGTGGGGACTATAGCTCCCTTCTGGTGTATGCTTCCCTTGTTGGAGCAGTTGCGGTGAGTCGGAAGACGGTGTGGCTGAAGATGCAGATAATGCATAATGTTAAGAACGACACATCTCTTTGATCTAAAGAAATACACTAAGAGATCAACGGCAAGGTACGAGAGTGGTCACACGTCTGTTGACTGAGACTAAATTGGGGTCACACAATTTTATTTTATTTTCGTACTGTCTGATCTACGCTAGATGGCTTGATGGACGTCTTGTGCCTCCCGACTGACACTGTTAGGAATCTTCCCCGAAGAGCCAGCGACCAACGGCAGAGCAGCTTGCCTCCGCCGTCCGTGGCCCTGGCCAAAACCCTGCTCCTCGCCCCACCGCACTGCCGTGGTTGCGCCGCCCCCGGGCCAATCCACAAAGACTCCCTGTCATCTAGATCCGGCGGCGGCAGTACCTTGAATCCACACAACTCTAAGATAGCCATCTAAGCACTGCTTCCGCGGCGAACTTGCGGCCCCGCACCCTTACGTTAGACACCAGCCAACCGGCAACCTAGGAGCTCCGCCGCCTCGAGGGGTGCTGCTTCCCATTGGGAATCGATTGGCCCAGAATAAAAATCCAGACAACTGACACCTAAATAAAGTGATTTGATGAGAGTGCGACCTATCTGGCGGCATGGTGAAGTAGGCAGGTCCAGCTGTCGAGTCGGTGAGGCCGGCGCGGTTGCGGTGGCCACCGGCGGCAGGGAAACAACGATGTCGTGATGGTCGACGGCCACGGGGAAGCAGCGCCGGGACTCTAGATGGATCCGAAGTTGGAGCCCCTCCGGCGCCGTGAACAACGGCAGGGGTGAATCGGCTCCGGTACGGTTCACGCGGCCGTCGTCGAGGCAGCTCCAGCAGCACGGAGTAAGAGGCACATGGCCCAGTGCACGACGGCAATGGATAGCGTCTCCGGCATTATGGAGGAGGGCAGCTGTGAAATTGGTGCGGTGGGGGGCGCCATGGAGGAGGGGCTAAGGTTTCGCGGCTCAGGAGAAGGGAGCTTCTGGGGAGAAGGTGATTTGGTGCCCACGAGGTATGAATGGGGGGGGGGGGAATTGGGAGGGGAGTGGAACCATGGTTTACGGACGCATTTGTCTGAAATGTGAGGGGGAGTTACAGTTCTACCCCTGCCTTTAGGCTTCTCGGCTTGGGTCTGTGTATTGAGGGTCGGGGATAGTAGAGTAACTTTGCTTCTCCCCAAATAGTGGGCGGGAGCGATTTCGGGCAAGGAGGGCGTGTTTTGAAATATAGTGGGCACGAGCGATTTTAGGCGAGGAGAGCGTGTTTTGAAATAGTGGGCGCGAGCAATTTCGGGCAAGGAGAGCGTGTTTTGCCGACCATGGTTTATGAATTATTCGGCACATGTCATTTCGGCCGAGGAGAAGGCGCGCTTGGATGAAGTTACGAACCTACCCTCGATGCACGACGGGCCAATTAATGTGTCTCCCACATAGGACGGTAATTTCGCGTCTCCCATTTATTTGCTCGGGCGAATTCCACCAAGCTGAGGATGTTTAACGGTTCGTTCAAAATTTGGGAGAACGAGCATCCACGTCTACCTTACCAAGTCGATTCGAATCAAATTTAGAAATATTAGCTTGCCACTTCTTTTTTAGATGGAGAGATGATGCTCGGGAGTAATGTGTTTTTACATGCTCATTGCTAGCGATTTACTATATGACAAATAGTTGACCCACTCAAAAACGGGAATCAAACCCAAAATGAAATATCTTGATCAATGAAATAGCTCGTTCACCAGGTCAAAATAGTGAACTAAATCCAAAATTGAACACCTCAATCGAATAGCATGTTGTACAGTATTATAGTACTCCATGAACATGTTGAAAGTCAAATTAATGAACTTGTTTGATATACGCATATATCTGTTCATGTGTGGATTGCAGACAACATGTTCTCCAATTTAAATATTTGAATGCAAGTTTATATCGAAACATGGTTTATATCAGTCTTTGATGCATAAAACGCGACCTCCCCCTCTCCCGGATTCCTGCTCTCTCTCTCTCTCTCTCTCGCCGACAATCTTCAATTCTGTCGCACGCATCCAACACACAAACCTTGTTGGTCCTCTCTCTTTCTCTCCATCTCTCTCTCTTTGTGTTTGTGCGTGGGGGGGGGTCTTTCTAGTTCGCATGCATATATACTCCATCTATAGGTCTCTCTCGCACACTATGTATGATTCTCTAGTCCAAGCTAGATATCTTGGGTGCACTCATCGTACGCACACAAATTCCTTGGCTCATTGCCCGTAACTCTCTCACGCACCACTCTGTCGTCTCGGAGCTCTTCCCCCTCTCTCTCAAACTCTCCATCGACCTGGGTCACACATACACATGCATATCTCACTCGCACTCGATAGGCCCATCTAAAACTCTATCTCTCTCCCTCGTTCTCTCTCCATCTCACACGCACACACACACACAATCTCATGCCTAGCTAGCCAAGTATGATGGTCTCTCACTCAATTGTAGGCACACGCAGTCCCCCCTATATGTATATGACTAGCTAATCTTAGTCTCCATCACAAACATGTGCATGGTCTATCTCGATTTCTCTCGGGGCATCTTTCTATCGCGCACGCAGCTCCCTCGATCTCCCACCCATATAGTCCCCTCACACCCTCTCTATCACAAACACACCCTCTCGCCCTCCCCATGCGTCCATGTTCTCCATGTGTCCCTCTCGACCTTTGTTCCTTGTTGGCCAGACCTCTATTGGACATGTGCTATAGGGGTGTCTCTCTCCGTTGCAAACAATCACACACTAGCTATCTTCGTGTATCTCCTTGCCTCGCTTTTCTATCTCGGAGATGCATGCGTGATATGTTCGCCTAAGAAACGAAAAAACACACTCTCTCTCTAATTTATCGTTTGTTGTCACTTTATCTTTCACAAACATACTCTTTTTGCACACTTACTCATTCTCCTTCACACGCACTTGATCCCTGTCGACTTAGGCACTCTCCTCGGTCCATAGCATATTGATTTATTGAAAAGTCAAACATCACAAAGTTTGACCATGTACGTGGAGAAAAACAATTACATCTGGAACGGCAAACATATACCATTAGATTAACCATGAGATGTAGTTTCATATGATGTATCTTTGGTATTGAAGATATAAATAACATTTGTGTAACCCTGATCAAAGTTTCCAAAGTTTGACTTCAAAAAAAATTACATGCACTGCATTATCGAGCGGATGGAATATCTGTTTCCCCCTCTCAGCTATCTGACGCACCACTCAGCCTTATCGGGGCTCCTCAATCTCTCTCAAACTTTATATCTCCCTGGTTCACACATACACATGTCTCGCTCGCGCTATACATATAGACCCATCCAACACTCTCCGCCCTTGTTCTCTCTCTATGTGACAAGCACCCCCTAATAAGTACCATAATACCTCACTCCATCATAGGCGCAAGCACTCCCCCCTAAAGTATGATTATCTCTCACTAGCCATCAGGAACACACGTATTGTCTCCTTCCATCCATACGTCTATCTCGATATCTCTCGGGGTATCTTCTATCGCGCACACACCTTCTCACTCGATCTCCCACCCATGTAGTCCCATCACGATCTCCAGGGGATCTCTCTATGACAAACATACACTCTCTCCTCCCCATGTCTGCATTTTCTCTGTACGTCTCTCTCGACCTCTCTCCCTTGTTTGTCAGACCCCTCTTGGCCACGTGCTAGGGGTCTTGCTCTCTCGGTTGCAAACAACCACACACTATCTCCTCACCTTGCTTCCGTTGTCGAAGATGCATGTGTGATATGTTTGCATAAGACACACACGTTTTTTCTCGACTTTTATCGAGTGTTGTCCATGTCCCTTTCACACACGCACACACACTTTTTTCACTCACTCTTTCTATTTCACACACACACACACTCTCTCTCTCTCTAGTTAGGGACTCTCTCACGTCCATATGCATATGGATGTTTTGAAAAGTCAAACCTCAGAAAAGTTTGACCAGGTATATGTGGAGAAAAACATTTACATCTGGAAAGATCATTAGATTCATCACAACATGTACTTACTTCATACTATCATTTATCTTTGGTATTGTAGATATAAGTAATTTCTTTATAAACTTGGTCAAAGTTTCAAAAGTTTGACTTTTAAAAAAATGTTGGAACTACATTATCAAACGGAGGGAGTAGCTCTTTCTCTCTCTCTCTGCTATCTCTCACGGGCCTCCCCTCTCACAGGAACACTCTACACTGACGGATTATACGCTCACTGTGTCAGCATATAGCTCCGTATATTGTTTAGTTAACCGGTCAACCAGTCCACATGCTGCCTTGTCAGCTCGTGTTCTGTATCTTCGTGTGCTGGCCCATGTGGCAGTGGGTGAAAATAAGTAAACTAGAGGCCCATCTGACACGCGGTGAAGTAAACAAAGTTGAAACCACTCGGGGTAGCACCCCGCACGCTAGTATATTGAGGGCGCATTGAGGACACACTTCTTCCCTGTGGAGGACGCACTCGCGCACAATTCACCACTGCGCGGCGGCATGCACAGAAGGACGCACTCGCGCACACCCAGCACACAACACACACCAGCACACGTGTACACCGGCGTCGCCGCCAGTTGAGATGGACGGCGAGGTAGCCAACAAGCGGAGGCGGCTTGAGCCAAAACCGCATCCGGCGAGCCTGGACTTCATCAGCAGCCTCCCCGACGACATGCTGCTTGTCATCATCGGCCTCCTCCCCACCAAATCTGCCGTGCGGACCGCCCTGCTCTCCCGGCGGTGGCGCCCCCTCTGGCGCCGCGTCCCCCTCAACCACACGGTCGACAGCTGCCTCTGCGACGGGGATTGAAACGCATGGCCGCAGTCTCCAAGATCCTTTCATCGCACCCTGGGCCAGCCAAATGCCTTGACATCTGCATGTTCAGTACCAACTGCAAGGTCCAACCCAAGTTCGACGAGTGGTTCTTATCCCCCGCCCTAGGTCAGCTCGAGGAGCTCAGCTTTGAAGCTGGACGATGTCGCTCTCTGCCGCCGTCCGCGCTCCGCCTCGCGCCAACGCTGTGCCACGCCAGCTTTAGCTCCTGCTATCTTCCCCAGATTAATGTCGCGCCCGCCCTTCTTCTCCCCCAACTCAAGCAGCTCGACCTCTTCGACGTTGTCATCTCGAAAAAGGCTATGGAGCACCTGCTCCGCAGCTGTACTGCGCTCAAGTACCTTCGTCTTGAGCAGATCCACGGGTTCATTAGCCTCCACATCACCTCGACGAATCTCTGATGGATTTATGTGTCTTGCTGGCCCTGCAACAAGACATCAATTGGGAAGAGATCACTCCAGCTATTCCACGTTATGGTCATTGAGAATGCGCCTTTCCTTGAGAGATTGCTTGTATCAGATCTAGAAGGTCCAACAAAAATCAGGGTCATTGACACGCCGAAATTGACAGCGTATGTGCACTAGTCTACCAAATTCTCCGAACTCTTTATCGGATCCATAATCGTTCAGGTACAGCACTCATCTTCTTCTCTGTCTTCTTGAAATTCACATTTTTAAATTTCTTCTTGATGTATTTATGACCGTCTTCCAGAAAATGATTCCCACAAGCTTGACCCAGTCTATGCGCACAGTGAAGATCTTGGCAATAAAATCTATCGGCCCCAATCTGGATCAAGTTGTTGGATTCCTTACATGCTTTCCATGCACGGAGAAGCTACTCATCGAGGTGAAACTTCTTTCCTATTAGTAAACGGTAATCACAACGTAGCTCAAATTTTTCATAATTTTCCCAAATTACGATGACAAGTGTAGTGTTCAAAACTGCATCTACGCACTGCACCGAAAGAAATACTTTTAGTATTTTTTCTCACGTGATCACCTGCATCGTTTTTTTGTTGTACTACTATAGTAGCCTAGATTGGTCATAGTGGAAAGTAACTTACACTACTCCAGTAACTCTATGGTTACCCTAAGAGCAAGTACTACCTCCGTCCGGGTTTACTCTTCCTATTTTGTAGTATCAAAATTTGACCATAGCTTTAACTGACAAAATGTTAATGCATGTCACTAAGAACTATATCATTGGATTCGTATTTGAACATGATTTCAAATGGTGTAATTTTTAGTGACATGCATTGGCATTTTCTTACATAAATATATGGTCAAAATTTTATACTAAATAAGAGGTAGTACAAAAGTGGGCTATAACGACCCTCCACTATGTAGGCCAAAACACGTGCCAAATTCACTTGTGATGCATTTGGCATAGATGCCCCTCCATTGCTCACCTGGTGCCCCAATTTGGATCACCTACTTTGCTCCGGTGCCAAATTAACTCACGCAATGAAAAATCACTTGTGTGGGAGAGAGAGAGGACTGAGGCAATAAAAAAACACTTGTTTGGGAGAGTGAGAGGCTGGTGTAGTTGGTTTGATTGGTTTGTTTATACATGTGGGTTTGTGTGCACAGCGGTGCCAACTCTCTCACATCGCGAGAGCGGTGCCAAAATCTTTTGATTTGACATCGATGCGTATTATGTGGCATACTTTTGCGAAATATGGCATCGGCCACATAGTGGAAGGCAACAAATGCCCAAGCTCTTCACGTACTCCTAGGTAAATGAGAGGAAAGAGAAAGAGAGAGAGAGAGAGGGAGAGAGTGAAAAAATATCACTAGCCAGCCAACCCTATCGTATGAGCAAATGATATTGGTACCTCTTGATGACACGGCAATCTTATACATCCAGCTGCTCTAATATGTTCTTTTCTTTTGCAGATAGATAAGACCCGAAAGTGAAAAATGTGCTGCACTATAACAATCTCATCGAATGCCTTGATATCCATCTTACAGAAATTGATTTGATCGACTATCGAGGCAGCACATCTGAGATTAAATCGGCCAGGTTCTTTGTTCTGGAGGCAAGTGTGCTCAAGGTAATGAGGTTTGGCGTTCTCTGGCGCAACAATGAATGGCGTGCTGATCACCGCAAGCGTCCAAGCCTAAATGACAAAGTCTCCGCAGAAGCTGGATTTGTTTTTGAAACATCAAGTGGCCAGAGACTCGAAAACTTATTTGCCCATTAGTGACTTGTCAGGGCGGTGGATTTTAGTTTGTAAGATAATGTTGCATCCACCTAAAGTAACGAAAGTTCTTACGTAAACTTCCTAGTAATTCCCTCTTCGTAGGTGCAGCATTACTCCTAACATTTGTAATATCAGTTTAAAACTTGTAATATTGTCGTGTCCTATTCCTGCGTTTTCAAAATCCTGCGAATCAAACAGGTCCTGAGTTGGTGATGATGTTGTGCCTGCCATCTTTCACCAATAGCTGTCGGATCTAGATCTGACGCATACAAACCAAACTTCTCCAGTTTTGCAAAAAGATGCCCGCACTTTTTCCCTATTTACAAACAACTCCTTGTCTCTCACAATCAGCCTTATCTCCTCCCCACCACATCTAGAAGGCCATGGAAAAATCTGGCGCGATGGCCGCAGCCGGCACCGTCCACCCCACAATCTTGGTGTTCCGTGCAATGCACGGGGCATCTACGCACGGGAAATTATGTCGAACACGGCTAGTTGTAAGCAGGCTAGGTCTACAACCATGATGATAGTGACTGCAGACGGTGAGGCTGACTATGGTATGCCAAACACGGCGCCTATACTCAGGTGTCATCTCCGGCGTACGGTCTTGTCACTTCACTGTGAGGAGCAGCACGTAATAATTTGACCAACGGGTAGTACAGTGCTACTACATTGGTAGTAGTACTACTACTAGTACTAGCACCACCGTTTGGATTTAGTAGTACTACCACGTCCATCTGGATTTAGTATTTGACTAGCAATATCTAGTAATACATGTCACAAAAAATGTACTACTCCCTCTGTAAATAAATACATGGTGTATTGTTTTATTCCTATCGGCAAGATAACTTAATGGCCCTGTTTGGATCCTTAAGTTAGAGTTAGATTTAGTTAGTTGGGGCTTAAATAACCCAAAAGTATCCAAACATGATGGGTTAGTTTGTGTTAGTTGGATCTAACCCACCCCAAAAAACTAGCCCACACTAGAGGAGCTTATTTGGGTTAGTTCTCTTGGGCCCATTAAAAAAATTAGTAAAAAAAGTTACCCCTCCCATCCAAACATGGTCTAAAGTAGTCAAATGATTGAGAAAGAATATTTATTGTCAATCTAACCCTACCATCCAAACAGCTCTTTGGTTAGAGTTAGTTTAGGGTTGGTTCAGGTTTAGAATCTAACTCTAACCTCTAAGGCTGGCCATAGTGGGGGTAACATAAGTAGTATCATGCGCTTGGGACTCGCAAACATGCTTATGTGGCAGGCAATTAAAGAAGAGAGAGATGGTTATAGTAACATAGATAGATACCGTAACATAATAAATGTAATGCTACTATGTGTCATGCATGGCAATAAATAAGACCACCTATGATACTAATCTATGATACTATGCACTATAGAGGTAGTAACATAGACTAGTAACATATCAATGTTACTAGTCTAAGTTACTCCCCACTATGACCAGCCTAACTGAGTTAGAGTATCCAAACAGGGCCAATGTCTCTTTGCTACTTAATAGGATTACATGCAATGAACTAACCACTGCATGTGATGTTTGGTAGGCTCAAGTCATTGAAAGCATGCATGGGCACGGAGGGGGACGCAGCTTCATTGACTTACTTCACCTGCCTTTGGTTGTATGACACGTGGGCCCAACGGATGGCTGGCCAACCTGTCATACAGCCAAAGGCAGGTGCAGTAGAGGGGCGAGGAGTAGATGGCCAACATGCATGTGAATTCAACGCAGTCTGCACTTCTCATATAAAGGCTCCCGCTAGTCCAATCTATGAAATCCTACGCACCTACGCACCCAAGGGCAAGAGTGATCACTCCAATCGCAAGATCAGTTGACTAGAAGCTAGACCCATGGAGGCGATGGGTGCGAGCATCAGCCGGCTGTACCAGATGGTCCACGACGCCGGCCTATGGCCCGGCACTGAGGAACGTCTCCAGGTAGTGCTTGAGGCCGCCAGGGCGAGGGGCCGCTTGGACGACAGCTTCATCTCCTTGTTCGACGAGGTCCTCCTCGGCTTCCTCGACAAGTTCACCGTCGTCAAGAAGCTCGTGGATGACCTTGACGTACACCTCCAGCCCACACGCCCAGGCTCTGCGGTGCGTGCCACCCTCAACGGCCTCTATGGTGACAACCTCTTCGACGCACTGGTGGCCCTGCGACTGCCCGCCGTCGCGCCGGAGAATGTCCACCTCGAGGTCGCGCTCGCCGCGCAGCGCCTGGCGCAGCAAGACACCATCGACATAATCACCCACGTCTATGCGCAAATCGTCCATAAGGACTACTACATCTAAGAGGAGGACGATAGGACGCTGGCCTTCTTGGACCGCAGGGCAACCTTGGACGACATTGTTCAGAAGCACGTTGAGCTTGCCGCCAACGCCGCTGCTCCTCACAGGTCGGTTGGTGACCCAGTGCACTAGGGCGTGAGGATGTCGTTGATGGATCCGTATGTATCTTTATCTTTCCGCCAAATCCATGTAGTAGTATATGGTACTACTAGTAATTATCTTACCTTTCGCATCAACTTCCTAATTTTCCTACGTACTCCATGCATGAACCGTGCCAGAACCAAACTTCTCATTACTCTAGGGAAAATCTTTATTTTTATCTATCGGTCGCGCCATGGAGCAGAACCAAATTTTACAAGTTACAAGTTCAAAAGGAAAAGCCAGCCGTGTTCGCGTCGCACCCCCACACGGTTGGTCCGGCACGCCGCTCAAGGGGGAATGCGTGCTGTGTTGCATTTTCACTTACAAGTGGGACCGCAGTTGAGCAAACCGACTATCGGCAAATCCCCACCCCGCCCACCGCGCGATGGCTGAGAAAACAGGAGGGAGAAGAGATGGCTGTAGCACGGACTCCAAGAAAATTGGTGTCGGATGGGACTCGTGTGGGTGGCGTGTGCCGTACTGCTAGACATGAATGCTAGTTATGGCCCATGTCACCCCACTATATCGAGGTGCTGGTTACGTATTACAAATTTCCTGGAGTCCGTGCTCAGCCCTCCTGTATCTCTCTTCTCAGCCAGCCAGCAACCACGCGGAGCCCATCGTCTGTTTGCTCATATGCGGTCCCACATGTCAGTGAAAACGCAAGAGGACCCACTGAACCTGCACATCTTTCACCTCGACGTGCTGGTGATGAAAAACAAATCCAATAAAGATCTTCGGTGGCCGCTTTTGGAGTTACTCAAGAGTAGTAAGATTCTATTTACAGTTTAACCCAAGATGCACGTCACGTGGCTTCAACTACCACTCTATTTTCTTGCATGACACGACCTGGATGCTGGATGTCCTACGTGTCGGCAAAAGGAGGAAGGACTCGACCAAATCTTCGGTTGTGCTCTCGGATTAGACTAGTTGTGCTAACTTAAAATTTTATTGTGTAGAATGGATGCAAGTTTTGGTATTGGGAAGAAGAGTACAACGATATATTGATAGAGCGCAATTTAGTAGATGTTCTAGCACTTTTAACTAGCATAGAGGCTAGAGATGAGACTAGTGCACTTGTTGATAGAATAGAGGCTAGACACGTCTACTTCTTTACACTCGAAGAAGAAAGAAGCACGCAGGATCGAGCCTCCGCAGATCAACAATGAATGTATCGAGAAGGCACTAATCCAACTTACAAGAGCAGTTATTGAAGTTGGATATCTTCTAAAATGTATTCTTGTGGTTCTTGTTTTTCTAGTCAAAATTTTGGTGATGTATTTCCATGTACCAAAAAATCAATGATGAAAAAAGGATATGTGTTTGCAAAGAAAAATGTACGCGGCCGGGATGCATCCGCGCGTTCGGCGCACGACCACCGCATTCGAGAAATGGCCCGGACACGAACCCATTGCCCTACCCAAACGGACAGAATCCGGGAAAAATGGAGGTCCGTTTGGGGTCGTGCGTTGGAGTTGGCCTTACAAGTGGGACCGCAGTTGAGGAAACCGACTATCGGCAAACCCCCACCTCGCCCGCCGCGTGATGGCTGAGTTAGAGAAATGACGAGGTTGAAGAGATTGTTGTAGCACGGACTCCAACAAATATGGTGTCAGATAGAAGTCGTGCTGGTGGCGTGTGCCGTACTCCTGGACGTGAATGCTTGTTCTGGCCCATGCCACCCTACTACTCCTACTACTTATAGTATTAGTATCGAGGATTCGAGGTGCTGGTTACGTACAGCGAACACATTAACATATGGCCCACCTCACACTATGGCCAAATTTCCTGGAGTCTGTGCTAGGTTAAAAAGTGTTCTTTGTGAGGATGGGTGGCTGGTCTCAAGTTTAAAACTTGTTGTATTACGTACGTAGACAAAGAGATAGTGTAGCATGTGAAGCTAGAACAAATAGTGTACTATTGTTGATCGGCCTCATCCGATAACCTGTTGCAATGCACGTACAATTATGTATTCGGAAAATATTTTTTTGCCTAATCACAGCACCCACTCACAGAAGCGACTCGAAAGCCATTCATAAATTTAGTAAGTTTATCACAGGCATATCATTTTATTACCTACAACAGGTCATCAACCCACAATGACAACGAGGATACATTATAAATACTAAAGTTTTCATCACACAACAAATAACAAGCAATGAAATGAACTTCAACTCAACCAATCCTCGGTGTTGGAAACGCTTGCTTTGAACCACAAGTGATTCTCTAGGAAGGGCCAGCTACTGTCAATCTTGAGACCAATGCAGGACTGCTCATCCAGGCTGAAGCGGCCTACTATATCACGACCAGGGTGGGGAACCACCGCAATGTCCGACGTATAGATACAATTGCTTCTCATAAATGGTAGTAACATTGTGTCAACAGCAGTTGGATCGCCTTTCACCATCATTGGATAGTTTTGTCCAAGGAAGAGCGAGTTTGCTCCAAGACTATCAATAATGTACCAGGGAGAAGGTGCTGGCGCTAGCACACTAGTATCCATCCCGAATACCATGCAACGGGTGTTGGAATAGGTCCGGAGAGTGCGACCATGGGAGACAAGACCTGCTCCCTCAGTAGTAACATCAGCAGTGGGCTGTATACAGACAAGAAGTGGTGATCCATTGGAATTAGTTGCCAGCCGCCAGTGAGCATATGGGCCCTGCTCGTCCTCATGCTCGTGATCATCACCATCGTCCTCTCCCCCTTGGTTATAAAAAATTTCAAGTATAGGTGGTGGAATGTTCACAGGACCTTGGAAACACAAGAAGAAGGTTAATTAGTAGAGAAGGGAAACTTGCTAACTCGCATGCATGTGGATGAAACAATTATAATTAAGGTGGAAGACAAACGTACTGAAACTACAAGGATCCCATGCAAAAACAGTGCCACGAGTGGTGGCAGCAAACACAAGACCCTCGTATTCAATTGCATCACAGTACACATCCGTGTATAGAAACTGATTTTTGAGCAATATCCATCCAGTCGAACCACGAAGGACGGCGACAAACTTGTCGAAGATAGCAACAACTTGATAGTTCTTGTAATTCCAAGAGCGGTTGGGAACTCGAGAAATTGCTATCTTCCGTAGACGACAGTCACCATGATCATATTTGGACATACGTAGATCATCTGTGTGCTCAACCTCAGGGCACTTGGAGATTTTTGGAAGTGGAATCCGCTGACGAGTGTACACATTCACAAGTTCCCACTCGCAATTGTACCCAATATAAACAACCCAATCTCCATTTGCGCCTGCCCAAGCCTTGCCCTCAAGCGATGGCATCTTAACATCATACGTATCATTATCAAGCGGCATCAACTTGCACAAGGCGAGGCTTCCCTTGTCCCCACGCCAGTCAGCAGGGTCACGACGAAGAATATAGGGGAGATCAAACCGCTCCTGGACCCTTGGGTTCCTTCTAATGATGTTATTAGTTGAGTCGAGAATGTTCTTGAACGAACCTGCCATGCTAGCCGAGGAGATGATGTCGCACCGATCAATGAGTTCCCCCACCACGTCATCTTTCAGATCGGGGCGAGAATAACGGGGTCGTTTCCGGCTTGTTTCCTCCATGGAGAAGACGATCGAACAATGGCAGAAGGAAGGGTGAAGGAAAATGGAGGAGGGAGGAAGAGCGTGCGACAGCAGTTCCAAATCGAGAGGGAAAGGCAAAGAGTCGGTGGACGGTTGCCAGTTTGCCACGGTACACGAAGAGGCGCCCCGGCCTACACGTCCTTTTGGAAATTGTACAAAAGGACTCGCCATCGTCTCACTGACATGTTGGAACGGGACCACATATCAACAAAACATGGTGTGTAATTTCTCATGCAAAATGGGATCTGGCAGCGTTGGCCCGAGGTGTCGCATTAGTTATCGACCTTTTTTTAACATACAATCTGAGTGGATAGCTCATGTGGTCATCAGACGTGAGCGGATATATAGGTGGGCTAGGTGGGAAGGCGGCAACAATCTAAGTGCTAAAAGAGTTGATCTCGAAAAAAGAGTTGATCCAATGCTTGGTTTTGTTTGGATTTTCCAACTATGACCATTGGATTGAGTGAATCAATGGCTTACGTTCAAAGTTATTCTCATACTATAGAATGGTATAGGAACATGGAGAGATTTGGTTGATTTTATATCGCTGAATAATATAAAATATTATGAGTGCAGACGCTCCACCCCGAGGTTTGTAGCTCCTTCTCGGTCGTCGGGAATCTATGTTCTTCCACTCTTTCGTTTAAGACATGAGCTTTGTTCATCCTGTTGCCGGCACGCGGGACATCTATATGCCTCCATTTTACAAAATCATACTATATGCCTCCATGGCACGCGGGACATCTAGCATCAAGGTGGCATGTCATGCAAGAAAATGGAGATATGCCGTGCGTAAGTGAGTCGTGCACTTCGATGGCACCTAGTACTACACAATATTTTTCTCCTCGATGGCACGTGAATAGTGCACGTACTCAATGACAGAGAACGGGATGGTAGCCATGGACATGGTCGGCCCTTTTTGAAGAGAGTACTAATAAATACGTAACTTTGATGTGTCCCGTCAACTCGTAGAACGACGAGAAGCTTGCTTACTACGCCTTCTCCCTCGCCAACGCGTGAGCGGTGGCTCGCAGCACGAGGAGAAACTTTTGCTTACAAGCGGTGGACGTGCAGCAGTTCATTTGGTGTCAGATTGCCAGAAGTAGTACCATCATTATTGTTTGACTTCCGGAAGAGGAGAAGAGCCAAGCACAAGGTCACCTACTAACCTAGTACAGTACTACTATAGCCAAAGGTAGTCCACCTTTTTAGAGCATGGTTAATTAATATAGGCGGCTCTTGAAGTGGCACATCATTTAGAGCAAGTACTCTCTTCGTAGGATCAAAGGAAGTGAAACAAAAGTTGGAGTGGATGCTAGATTGCCAATTAAAACATGATTACAGAGGAAAAAAATCCTATAGCATTCTATCCTATGAATCAAACGACCAATGTAGGAAAATTATGAGGGGGGTCTCTCCAACAGTGTTCCTCGGCTCGCACCTTGCATCAGGTGGTCGAACTTGGAGTCATTCATCTAGTACACGTGGCATATCAGATCTGGTACTCCAATATTAGGTTGGCTCTATGTGATGTGGCAACTTCATATACTAACCGGATGTTGGCTATACTACTACGGTACTCACACTCCAAGAAGTGACTCGAAAACCATTCATAAATTGAGTCTATGACACGCATTTGCAAATGTACAATTCATTACATACAACAAGTCATCAACACACAACGACAACGATGATACATGTTGGATTATAGATTATTTCCAACAAAACATTCTAATAAATACTGAAGTTTTCATCACACAACAAATAACAAGCAATGAAATGAATTTCAACTCAACCAATCCTTGGCGTTGGAAACGCTTGCTTTGAACCATAGGTGCTCTGGGAAGGGCCAGCTATTGTCAATATCGAGAGCAACGTAGGACTGATCATCCAGGCTGAAGCGGCATATATCAGGAGCAGGGTAGGGAACCACCGCAATGTCCGAGGTATAGATACAGTTGCTTCTCATAAATGGTAGTAACGTTGTGTCAACAGCAGCTGGATCGCCTTTAACCATCATTGGATAGTTTGGTCCAAGGAAGAGCGAGTTTGCTCCAAGACTATCAATACTGTACCAGGGAGAAGGTGTTGGCGCTAGCACACCAGTATCCATCCTGAATACCCTGCAACGGGTGTTGGAATAGGTTTGGAGAGGGCGACCATGGGAGACAACACGTGCTCCCTCAATCGTAACAATCTCAGTGCACTGTATACAGACAAGAAGAGGGATCCATCAGAATTAGTTGCCAGCCGCCACTGAGTATATAAGTCCTGCTCGTCCTCATGATCGTGATCATCACCATCGTCATCTCCCCCTTGGTTATAAAAAATTTCAAGTATAGGTGGTGGAATGTTCATAGGACCTTGGAAACACAAGAAGAAGGTTAATTAGTAGAGAAGGGAAACTTGCTAACTCGCATGCATGTGGATGAAACAATTATAATTACAGTGGAAGACAAACATACCGAAACAACGAGGATCCCATGCAAAAACAATGCCACAAGTGGTGGAAGCAAACACAAGATCCTCGTATTTAATTGCATCATAGTACTCATCATCCGTGTACAGAAACTGATTTTTGAGCAATATCCATGGACGAACCGTGGAATCAGTAACGACGGCAACAAGCTTGTCGAATATAGCAATAACTTCATAGTTCTCGTAATTCCAAGAGCGGTTGGGAACTCGACAAATTGCTATCTTCCGTAGAAGACAGCCACCATGATCATATTTGAACGTGCGTAGATCATATGTGTGCTAAACCTCAGGGCACTCTGAGATTTTTGGAAGTGGAATCCGCTGACGAGTGTACACATTCACAAGTACCCACTCACAAGTGTACCCAATATAAACAACCCAATCTCCATTTGCGCTAGCCCAGGCCTTACCCTTAAGCGATGGCATCTTGACATCACACGTATCATTATCAAGCGGCATCAACTTGCACAAGGCGAGGCCTCCGTCGTCCGCGCCCATGCGAACAGGCTTATAGCGAAGAAGATAAGGGAGATCAAACCGCTCCTGGACCCTTGGGTTCCTTGTAATGATGTTATTAGTTGAGTCGAGAATGTTCTTGAACAAACCTGCCATGCTAGCCGAGGTCACACTACAAAAAAATACACTTCCGTGATGATACGTGTTTGTCACAGTAGGTCACATTTTCTGTCATGCATGTACATCCATGACAAATTTATGACAGAATCAAGATAGGCATACCTGTGCTGTCGTAGAAGTGTTCCATGACATTACCAAAATTATCATCACGGAAGTGTCCACTTCCATGACGATAAATTGCGCGTCACAGAAGTGCTTTCGTCAAGGGTGACCGACAATCCACCATAACGGAACGCCGTTAAGCTATCGGGTCCGGTTTTGGATCCGATAACCCACTCACAGCCCCGACCAATGGGGATTTTCCACGTGTAAAATCATCATTGGCTGGATGAAACATGTGTCGGCTCACCGTTGGGACAGATGTCATCCACTCATTGGACCGAAGCGCCTATGATACGTCAACACGTGGCACGGCCGAACAGAGGCCCATTCCTGTGAAAAGGCCGGCCCGTTTGACTTGGTGAAAAGGTGGCGGGCCGGCCCACGGAAAGCCTGTTAACGGCATGTTTGCATATAGCCCATTTACAGCCTGCTAACCCAGGGCCCGTTACAACCTATCCGAATTAGGCCCAGTAGCATCATCTGGGTCATCCAATATGATTCTAGCCCATTTTAAGTTCTGGTCCATGTATGGCCCATGACGTCTTTCGGCCCATATGAGGCCCTTTGTTACTCTTGGCCCATTAACGGCCCGTGGTGAAATTGGCCCGTAATGAACAGTGTATCACTTTATACCCATTAACGGCCCATTAATCCATTGGGTCGTTTGCAGCCCATGTTATCTTTCGGCTTTCTCAGGGCCCATTTATTCTTGGGCTCATTTCCAGCATTCGGTTACTTATGGCCCGTTACTGCCATTTTCTGCTTGTGGGCCAAATTCAGCCCGTGGTTACAGTTGGCCCGTTTGTGGCCCGTTAATACGTTGGGCCATTTTCATAGCGTCATCAAATACGGCCTATTAACGACGGCCCGTTATGGTCGGCCCATGAACAGACGACTCCAACTCTAGCCCGTTTACGGGCATAATGCGGTCTGTTTTTGGCCCATGTTTGGCCAATCGATCATACGGCCCGTCTAAGGCCCATTGATGATACGGCCCGTAGAAGGCCCATTGTTTCTATGGACCGTAGAAGGCCCATTGTTTCTACGGCCCGTAGGAAGCCCAGTGTCACTACAGTAAATATGTAGCCCATGGCCTGTTAAAGGCGGGAAACTACTATTAGACCTGCTAATGGCCCAAGATGATTATAGGCCCACGTTTTGGCCCATATGAGTAACGGGTCGGCCTGAAGACCAACAACACTGAGATCCACTGAAGCTTCCGGCCTAAATTACAGCATACCGACCAAAGAATAAACCTAGACTATACAACAAAGAAATTACGACATATTACATCCACTGGGAATCAAAGTTTGCTACCGGTGATAATAAAGCGCAACATGACCGCGGATTACATACACTGGGCATCAAAGGTCGCCACCAGTGCATATAAACGCGCCGACAAAAGAATATACAAAACTGAGAGCACTTCAGAAGGCACTAGACCTGGCAAGCTCGGGCCCCGCAAGCAGCCAAACAAGCTGATGAGACCTCAGTTGTGTCAATGATAGATGCTTCATCCCTAGCTGTATGGCACCATAGTGCGCAAGGCAGTCCCCTGACATCTTCATTACATCTTTGACTTCAAGTCGGAGCTGAGCTGAAGCAAGCCTTTCCGCTTTAAGTTGAGACTGAAGAAGTCGAACTAATTGAGGCAGCGACAGCACAGAGGTTGTCTCACACCTGCTGGTGAGTAGCTTCAACTCACTGTCTTCATCAAGACAGGACCTTGGGGTCATATCGCTGTCCTCAAGATGGTTTGGCTCACTATCTTTCCTAAAGTTCTGCCTGGCATAAGAGATACGACTCTGAAAGAGAAACAAGGAGACACGTAACAGGTTTCACAATTATATAAGCAAATAAATGGATCTGTTCTGCATAAGGAACATGTTTTTACAACTACAATTCAAAACTGTAGTTGTTGCAAACATCCAATCAGATGTAAACAGCAGTGGAGGAAATGATGCCTATCCAAATCTATACTAGAACAAAGTTTGAAGGCTTGAGAAGGATGAACTTACATTACATGTTAACACGGGCTGGACAAAGCCCTTCTCCATGTTGATGGAAAGATAATTCAATAAATTCCCCAAAGAAAATTCTTTATAAGCGTTGCCATTATTCTACATTTTGCAAAGAGTAAATATATATCAAATAATATTGGAAGAAATAGAGGATAATGAAGCTCAGGTGCAGACTGATGATACATAATCAAATAGCAATTAATTAAGTACAGCGTTACAAGGCAAAAGGTACTGACAAGAGGAATGCAGACATCAACATGTGCAGTGGCATTGGCTTTATTCAACATTTTGGTAAGAGTAAATGTAGATATGATAATTTGGAGAAAGTGGAGGGCTGGGCAGATAAGATGCAGAGTAATGCTAGACAATCAACTATCTCACGATGCATGTACAGTAATACCACCACCGTCCGTTATTAGTTGTCGCTCAAATGGATGTATCTAGCACTATTAAGTTCTAAATACATCCAATTGATCAACAATTAATTCGATACAGAGGGAGTACATGACAACAGGTACTTACATGAGCAATCCAAAACTTCATAACCATTGTGTTAATTCTACATTTATCTAAGAGTAAATATAGATCTTATATGTTCAAGCAAAGGGAGGATAAAGAAGCGAACATTTACAGTGATGCTACATAATCAAACAGCAATGAGTGTAAGTATGCTGACAAAGGGCAAGAGGTACTGACAAGAGCAATGCAGAGCCCAGTATTGTCGTGAGATCCTATGATCCTTTGAGCAAGGAGATTCATCTGAAATTAGTTTTCATACAAGAGAGAAGGTAAGGCACATGCAGAAATTTAGGAGTTCAAATTTTGAATTGATATTACAAGTCTTTCTATACAATGTTGGTTGGCCACCCATGATGAACCAGAGCGCACAGAGAAATACTATTCCTTTCGGTCTCTCCATATGTGGCTCACATGCATTTCGAAACTAAAGTAGGAACATTTAGCTGACCAATTAAGCATCTCTCAGTTTTACTAATATCAGCATAATATCATATTTGAATTTGTACAACTAAGCTTGTTTAGGTCGATGGGTGGAGCAGTGCTATTACGACACGAACCACGTAGGCTGATCGTGGTCATCAAAAAATGGGGAAACCGTAAGCATGATGAGTATAGTGTTGACCGTGGCAGTGGGATGGCATATCTGAAGCTGCAAACCGCGCAAAGGTTAGTTAGCAACCGATATTTGCTTTGAAATAACAACTAAGATTTGGTATGGACAAGAAAGTACAGTCAACAAGTGACAAAGAAATGCAATTCTGCTATCTCTCTATATGTCGCGACATGCATTTGGAAACTCAAGTGGGACCTCTAGCAAACCAATTAAATGTGTCTGTTAACTAATATCAGTATCATATCACAATCATATTTGAACAACTAAGCTTTGGAATTTTGAGTGTTGTGTTGTTTAGCTTGAAATGTGGAGTATTGCTAGTATGACAGAAAGCACCTACGCAGATCATAGTAGAGTAGATAAAAGGGGAAAACCCTAAGCATCAAGAGTAAAATCAGGAAAGTGGAACTAGCTGGACCAGTGGGTGGCGCACATGCTTTTCGAAACGAATATAGGAACATTAGGTGACCAATTAAACGTTCTCTGTTTTAGTAATATGAGCATCATATCAGATTCGTATTTCAACACGTAAGCTTTGGAATTATGAGTGGCATGTTGTTTCGCTTGATGGGTTGAGGTCTTGAGGAGCAGTGCTAGCACGACACGAAGCAGTGAAGCACCTACGATGATGGTAGTGAATATAAAGGGGGGAAACCATAAGCTCTACGAGTATAGTGACCGTGACATGGCGGATCTGAAGGTGCAAACCAGACAAAGCTACTTCGCAACCAATGTTTGCATCCAACTAGCCATTACGATTTGGTACGGACAAGAAAAGTACATTAAACAATTTAAGATCTATTTTCCGGGTGAGATCAATAACTTAAGCACATATGGAAGAGTACCACCTCTCTTGCGACGATGTGTAGGCCCCTGCTGATACGTTGAGGGTGCTGCGGGTGCGATGGCTGTCGGCGGCGGGGAAGAAGACTTTAGATGGCAGACGGCCGGGTTGGGGGATAAATCCTGTTGCCGTGGACGAGGCGGTCGTAAGAGCGGCAACGACAAAGTGGACGACGGAGCCGATGAAGCGAGACAACGTGATGAAAGGATCCTGGTCCAGCGCCGTGGATGAGAGACGTCCATCTCTTGCAGTGGACGACGGGGTAGGGGTAGCGGCTCCGGCAAGGTGGAGGATGGGGTGGCGGACGGAGGAGGCTGGCCGCAGTGGGGAGGTTGTCGTGGCACCGACGGTGTATGAATGGGGAAATGGAGGGGGAGGGGGATCTCAAACTTTGGGACGCGCTTGTCTGAAATGTGGCAAAGTTACGAACTTATCCCCCGTTTAAAATTCCGGACATCACATCGGTTGGGGATAGGACGGTAATCTCGCATCTCCCAAATATTTGCCGGTAACGATTTCGGGCGAGGAGAGGGTGTTTTGCCGCCCACGGTCGGCGCCCACGGTGTATGAACGAGGCTGACAGGTAGGGCGGTTGTGTCACGTCTGAGGGAAGTTACACATCTGCCCCTATTTAAAATATTAGCCTACATCGATTTCGGACGAGGAGAGTTTGTTTTGCCGCCCACCGTGGATGAATGGGGAAATGGAGGGAGATACACACGTCTTTCGGACGAGCTTGAATCAAATGTGTTTTGTCGCCCACGTTTGGCGCCCACCGTGTCTGAATGGGCTCAGGGGCCGTCGTGCCATGTTTGATTGAAGTTACTAGTCTACCCCTATCGACAGCAGTGTAAATCCGGTCGATAAGGATGTCAAGTGTCAGGGGTAGACAGTAATTTCCATCTCGTAAACACTTGCTTCGGGCAGCCCACAAATGATAGTGGGTGTTTAGCCGCTTCGTTCAAAACTTGGGAGAATTAGCATTCACGTTTGCCCTGGGCCCTGGCAACTAAATCCAAATCCAATTTTTATTTGATTACGAATATCCACAGATAATTCTACGTTTTGTTATTTATTTCTTCAAAACCACAACAAAGATTTATTCCACCTTTATATATGATTATGATTTAGAAATGATGTGATCTTCGAATTCAGTAGGTTGGATACACTTTGAGTCAAACAGTTATTTCATCCAATACAATATGCTCACACGAAAAACAGTTCACCTTATGTCAATCATACAAGTACTGAGGATTACCTCGCCTAAAAAATTCGGATCATTACAACACATGGACAACATAGGGGATCTTACAACATAATCCATTCAGAGACATGACACAACATGCAAGTACAATAATCTAATGACAATTTTAACTGCTATCTAAAGAAGAACTGGGATTACCCTGGGCTTCAGATAGCAGAAGCAGCAGGACCTCCTCCATCTTCAAATGCAACATTCTTACTTCCTCCAATTCTTGGGTTGCTTGCATAATGCGTGCAGCTAATTGCATAATTTCCAGCTTCAAGATCGAGATTACCTCATTCATGGCAGCCACACCATCTCTTTCTGCCTCTAGTAGAGCCTCAAGAACTATAATATCTGTCCTCGGACTGCTCTCCGCCGGTGTTGCCTCTGAATTGCTACCATCTGGTAACATGGATGGCACACTGCTTCCACAAATAGATTCTGGGGTTGTACATTGTGTCCTAGTGTGAACGGCATCCTGAAAGGTTTCCGCTGGACATAAGTAAGAGATAGTTATCGCATGATCCAAGCCGTAAGCTTACATGGTAAACGGCATACGAATTATTGCCGAGCATGGAAAGCTATATTTAAATGGTTCGAAGCAGCATCAGCCGAAAAGAAATTAAAATGGTAAGATGAAACTAGGGATGTAAGTGGCAAATAAACGACATCTGCCAGTCCCATCTAGTTAGTTTCTGCTAGCTCCCTGGTTCATTTTCCTCAAAAAACAAAAACTCTTTTGAACTATCATACCACTAGTGGACTTTAATCGGGATTAAACGGGACCCAGTTGACATCCCTAGTTGAAAGGGAGTGTATCACCGCTATATTTAAGTTGCCAAGGCATCTAAGCAGTTGAAATAATCTGAGAAAGCACTTAACAGTGTGGCCTCATATAAACTACGAAGACAGTCTTGTGATGAAGTTCATAGGAAATGTTAAGGACTCAAATGAACTAGGCATGCATTTCTTTACGATAGTACAACAGGCACTGCTGACATATTGGCCAACTCAGGTATAGCGTAACAAGTAACAAACAAGCATTCGAATCAAGCAATACAGCAAAGCAGACAACTGAACTATTTGTTATTTTGTAGGATTACAGGTTGAGGGCACAAGCCAAGAAAGCAGCCCACACGCACTACATTTCACATGTACTAAAACACACTGGCTTACCATATGTTGTTGTGAAGCCTCGCTGCTGTTGCAATGTTCTTTGAAGATATCGTCAGCATCCCGTGGTTGCAAATCTACTTGTTGTAGTTTATTCTGCACCCTCTATTTAGGAAAAATTAATTTGAATTGCATGCACTGGTTCGAATTGATCATCAATGGTTCAACTAAACTAATGAAAGAAGGGTGTGTGCATACACGACAATATATCTCCTTCCCTCTATTTTTATGCTTGTTCAAGGTGCCAGCCCCAAAAGAACAAATATTTTCCTTGATGGGGTTGGCAGCTCCATAATTAATAGAAGCATCAAATTAGTCATGTAACTTGGGAAGATCAAGAACACACAAAAAAGTAATGAACAGAGGCTCATAGCAGTGATGTAATAGCTAGCATCAGAAAATGTAGGGTAAAACGAACAAAAACCAGCGGAACCACATGCTAGTTTGCTGATGTGTAATTAAGCATAGAGAACACGAAGCAGTCTGATGGAACCAACAGGTGGCATCAGAACAACACCATTATCATAAATATAGCATGCAAGAAGTAAAATAGTAGGCAGTGATATCTAGGAAGTACAGTAATACTTAGGACAAAACTAAAGCATATTAACTATATGTGCACTGGTATGTAATTTAGCACATGTAACATGTTCACTGCCAGAAGTATGGCCCTACAGGTGCAAGCAGAATAACGTATCTCATGAAAAACTGAATGATGCCCTGAAGAAATTCAAAGGTGCGGTGCTTATGCTAAGAAAGTGAACGTAGGCGCCGACCGTTGGATAATAGTACCTGATTCTCGGCGGCGTATGGGTATCGTTGGCATACTTGATAGCTAAGGATCGTCGATGGTGCTCGTGTTGCGGTTGAGTTTGGGCCGGCTGTCGCCGTTGCTGAAGCGGCTCCGGTGCTACGGTTGCGGCGCCTGTCGACATACAAGAAAGCTCATTTGTGGTAAGTGAACAGTTGCACGATAAAGAGAAAAACCAAAGGAGTACAGATCAAAATAACTTGATGAGGCTGCGGCGTTGGTAAAGCAGGGCCGGTGGAGTTGAATATGGCGTCCGTGGAGCAGGTCCGGTGCAGTGGACGAAGGCTTCGGCGGGCGCGCTGTACAGTGCTTTCAGTGAGGCGGATCTGTTGCGGCGGACGAGGGCTTGTATGAAGGGCCAGCGAAGGGACGGACGAGGGAGTCAGTGAAGGGCCTACACTTGGTGGACGAGGGCGCCGGTTAAGCAGATCCGGTGCGGTGGACCATGATGGCGGTCAAGGAGATCTGGAGCGGTGTACAAGCCAGTCGCTGAAGCGGCTTTGGTGAAGTGGTGAGTTGGCAGTTGGGGGTTCCAAGGTGCGGAAGGTAGATCCGTCGGGGTGTGAGGTCCACCGCTGCGGCGGAGGACTATATTCGGTGGCTTGCCGTGGTTGGGGGGGTCGGGGAGGGGAAGGGGAGGGGCTCTGGGGAAGAATGTTGGGGGCAAAGAGGGGAAAACAATGGAGTTACCAAAGCAGCCCTTTTCCGTTCATGTGGCAGGGGTAAAACAGGAATATCACAGGACTAAACTTTCGGGCGCGAGTTATTTCGATGTGAGCGAGAAGTTTGAAAGCTTTTGGCGCCTGAAATTATATTCTGCTCTTGTACGGCCGACTATGATATCATGGCCGAGAATTTGTTTGTTTTGCACGCAAAAAAAGTGCAAGTTTTGAAAATCAATGTCTCCAACTCGAAACTTAGATTGTCCATTCAATTCAAATATGGATCATTGAGCTACTACAAGCAAATACCAACATATGGTCCAATTCAAATGAAATTCCAAATGTGTTTATCCTAAATATGATGACAAAAGCAAAAATGTGTATGTGTATGAATAAAGTTGATGATTAAAAAGTTTGAACATGCACGTATGTGTATATCTCTAGGTTTGATATATGAATTTGAAATCACGAAATCCCGGCTTAAAAATGTACCTCCGTTTAAATGAATTACAACAGCTAATGATGGAGTCGAATTCCAAAATTCCAATCTTAGGTTTGTAATTCTGGTACATCAAAGTATATCACGCATGTTCAAAAGTATCGTTATCTCATAGTCCAAACTGTGAAACAAATTGATCAACCTTGAGTCCACACACTATTGACCATGTATATCTCAATTACGCTAAAGTCCCTCAAATATAGACACCTCACTCTTTATCTGAAGCCAACCCCCCCCTCGTCGCCCCCCCCCCAAACACACAGAGAGAAGTCGTTCTCTCCCCCAAACACCAACACACAAGCACATTAACACCCCTCTCTCTTCTAAAGTCCGGACCCCAATATAGGTCTCTATCACTTTGTCTCTTGGGCATGCACACATCTCTTCCCCCACTCTCTAGCTAGGTCTCCCGACATCTCTCTTTCCCAAGCACACGCACTATGTAGAGTGTATGTTTCCCATACACACAAAACGTTGCCCCCAAACATCTATCTCCCTAGTTATGTGGTTCTCGCACACTCACCTCACACACCACCCCCACTTCAAAACAAGCACACTTTGTCTCCTTGTGCACCACCCTCCTCTTTCTATCTCTCCCACATGCGGACCCGCCCCAGCTCCTCCCTGCATACATATATGTCGTGACTCTTTCCATAGCTCCCTAATGTATCATCATTCTCGATCTCGCACATTGTTCTCTACACCATCTATTCTAGATCTCTCATGAAGTCCCTATCACACACACGATGACTCGCTTCCCTTGCGTCTCCGTACATAGGCCAATTTCAAACAACATCAACATTGTCTCCCTATCTATACGCCATTTATGGACACAAACGCCCCCTCTCT
>NC_057805.1:72626527-72692698 GCF_018294505.1 Triticum aestivum
TCTCTCTTTCTCTCTCTCTCTCAAACCCCTCTCCCACACACAATCGATGTCTCTTCCAAATAGTCTGCTCCCCCCCTATCGGGGATATACCCCGCGGTATGACCCGGCTGGACTTGGCGCTTCACCGTGACCCGCCGGAAGACTGGCGACTCACGGGTCTGGCGGCTCACAGCCAGACGACTCATGAGCCTGACGACTCACGGATGACCCCGACGGCGGGTCAGATAGAAGACTAGGCCCAAGGCCCAGAAGGCCGGCTCATGTGATGGTGGGCCGGCTTAAGAAGAAAGGGATGACGAATATTTCCTTTACAAGGGAGCAAGACCCGGACTTGTAATTAACTTGTAAGAGAAGATAGACTAGTCCTAGTCCTACTAGGACTCCACATGTAACCCGCCCCTCTAACTTATTTAAGGAGGGGCAGGGCTCCCCAAAGAGGGACAGGCAACAAGAAATAATCTCTAGGGTTAGACACCGAGAGCCGGTTCCCGGCGACTCTCCCGTGATCATAATGAGACCTAGCCTCAAACAGCACGTAGGGTTGTTACCGGATGATGTTTCCCGGGGCCCGAAGCTGTCTAAATCCTTGTCTTGTGTTGCGTCTCTCGATTCCGCTCAACCCCTCTCAAGCTACCACATAGATGCGTTGGCCTCACGACTAAGTCCTGACACTAAGGACATCTGCCGTGACAATTCCACGACAGTTGGCGCCCACCGTGGGGCTTGCGCACAATGATGTTGAGTTTTTGAAGGGATCTCTTCTAAGGTTCGAGAAGTTCGCAATTTTTCGGATAAAGAATCAGTTTGAAGGATCTGCATAGTATCCATGACAAGCAACCGGAACAACATATGCGAGATTTGATGAAAGAAAATTACCGTTGTGTGGGTCAGGGATCCATCAGTCAGAGGGGCGTTGAGCCGGACCAGAGTTTCCTGTTGCAGCCGTAATTTGCGATCCGCCGACTTGTGACTATTTTTTCAGATCCGCCGAGTTGCCTCCGCAGTGTACGTACATCACATCAAGACGAAGTTGATTTGTTACAATGTCATCTGAAGCCAAATCGGTTTTCTTTGGTCAACTCTGATTGCTACAAGGAATATACTACTCCGTAGAAGATTAATTCAAGGATTAAGGAAGGAAAAGCTACTACGTGGGATTAGCACGTGAATACCAAGAAAAAAATTAGGAGCCACGAGCTCATGATCTGGCCAACACGGATCATCAGATGGTCAAACTGAAAAACGACACGGATGAGCACGGGGAGGCGGGATTGATTTGGACTCTACAGCCTCCGCCTCGCCACCGTGGGATCGCCGGGGCGCCTCCAAGCTGCCGCAGCCAGGCCGAGCTGTTTTTTCCTGCGCTGCCTGTCGCTTGCGAGCCGCCGCTGGCCTCCTGCACTCCAGCCGCCTGCCGCCGCCGCTACAAAGCCGCCACATCCGCCGAGTCGCCGGATTCAAGCCGCCGCCGTCCGCTGTGGCCGCCTTGACCCGCCCGCGCGTCGATCCGACCTCACCTTGTCGAACTGCCGTCGCGTGTCAGCCCGACGCCTGTTTTCTGCTGTCACCGCGGTTCCGCCTCGGGCCTCCGCCCGGTCTGCAGCCTGCTTTCTGCAGTCGTCGCTTCGGCCTCATGAACTCGCGGCCCGGCCCCGCCAGGTTCTGCCTGTCCTCTGAGGGCCGGCCCCTGCTCTTCTGCCTTGGATTACGAGCCGCCAACCTCTGCTACCTCTGGATTACGAGCCGCCAACCTCTGAGCTGCTGCGGGGTCTGCCACCTCATCAGCAGCATACATGATTAGCTCGATCTTTAAGGAAAAGGTCAGGTGCTATTTTTCCTATCTATCTTTAATACATATTGATTTATTCGAGAACAACTACTCCGCCCTGTTTTTTTTATACGCAGGACAATTATGTTTATACCGCGGGTATGGAGTATAAGCTGGCAACATTTTGTACGAGGGCTTGTCCGTGCCATATTGCTGGACGGATACGTGAGCAAGTCGCCGCCCCCCGCTTCATCAACACACGGGACTGAATTATCGTCCATGCCCGCGGCCGGCTCACCCGTGTCCGTGACGTTTTTCCAACACCGCTGCCGACTCACCCGTTCGCACCGGTTTACAACGTCGTGGCCCTGCTTCGCGGTTGCCGCCAGCCGGCTCGCCTGTTCAACCACCTCCGTCTTGGTGTCCATTGCGAGTCGCCGTCGCCTCTAGGCTACTGCGCCTCGAGTCGCCCATACATGGTTTTGCCTTTGAGCCGCTGCCCCCAGGCATGCTCTCCTGCTGATTGACGCCTGAAGAAAGGAAAGGTAGAGAGCTGATTGGACGACTGAAAAAAAAAGTCCTGAAGCTTGGCTGCAGCGCCACTGCAATTTACCGTCGCGTCCTCCTCTATTGCGGCCATCCGAGCCACCGCCCGGCTCGTGCCCTTGTCCGAGCCGCCTCTGGTCGATCTGCTAGTGGAAAGTTGCTACTACAGTTCCCTGTGTTCGTTGTTGTGGCTACCCTTTAATATATCAGGTCAATTAACTCATGGCCAAAGTATGATCCGATCCTCGCATGCTGTCATTGGAGGTCGCGTCTACATCCCCACTACGTCAAATTACTCAATGGACGGGCGCAAGACGCCGCCCCTGCGGCCCGAGCTACTTTGACTCACCGGGACCGTGCCTGCAATTGCCTCACCTGATCACGCTGACTTACAACGCCGTGGCCGGCCCGTCCGCCCTCGCGGCCGGTTCACGCGTCCGCGCCGGCTTACAACGCGGAGGACAGCTTGCTCGTCCGCACCGGCTCACAAACACCGTGGCCGGTTTATCTGTCTGCTCCCGCGGCCGATTCACCCGTGAAGGATTCCAGTTTCACCTAGTGATCATCAACTTCATGGCGGATTATTTTCGGCCTAAACACATCAGGTGATATCCATCTTAAATATATTTTAGCACATATTATTTTTGTCAAAGAATAGTTTATCTTTGCCTTGGTCTGCAATATTGCTTATACAGGGCAATTATTTATGACAAAAAGTGATATTATACTGCGGAGATGGAGGCACGCCAACATCTTTTGGCACAGGTGGTCTTCGTTATTCAACGGACCCTCGCACCGGTTTACAACGCCGTGGCCGTCTCTCGCGACCGCGCCGGCTTACCACGCCGTGGCCGTCTCTCGCGACCACGCTGGCTTACAACAAGGAGGACAACTCACCCATCCGCACCGGTTTACAATGCCACGGCCGACTCATCTGTCTGTGCCGCCTCTGATGTTACGGTCGTCCTTACCGCCCGTCTCTCGCGGCCTGATCTACATCAACACACTAGGCCACACTTGTCTGAATGAGTTGTTTATTGATTATGAGCAAGTCACTACTTGGGAAGCCCGGTTTTCTTCCAACAAACTGGAGGCAAATTATCATATATTATCAGCCGTCGTCTGCACTGGATGGTTCAATGAGCAGGCGTACGAGTCGCCGCCACTACAGTTTGGTTAACTTCGAACAACCAGTTGGAAGGAGCCATTGGCCGAGTTGTTGACACGGCTCATATGGGATCATTTATAACCCGCCGCAGTCGCTTCAACCTTCTGTGGGTTCACATCGTGTTATCAACACCAATGATATACAAGTTATGCCGGTTTATATCACGGGTAAATATGGAGAATCTCAAGCCAACTCCTCGAGTCATCTTGAGACTCGGGGGCTACAGTGACATGACTCGGGAACCCCAGGTCGTTGGAGGGAATGATAACCCGGTTTCGGAGGCTGCTACCATATTGATGAAACTTTAAAGGCCGTCAGAAAATTGCCGGTTCAAATAAAGATTCCGGTTTAAAATCCGGTTCAAGAGATATTTTTCTCCCATAAAGTTTTGAAGCTCTCAAATCCGGTTCAAACGTCCGGCTCAAGGTAAATTTATATCTTATAAAGCTTTGAAGCTCTTAATATCCGGTTTACAAATTTCCGGTTCAAAAAGAGGTTATCTCTCGCAAAGTTCGAGTTCTCAGGAAAAATTAAAGGGACCAAAGAGAGTCTTTACAAAGCACAACCCAAACATAGGTACCCTGCTTTAATGACCATTGAGAGTTGATCGTATTCGAATTTAGCTTAACCTTTTTGGTGTGACCCTGATCGTATTCGAATCAGAGTCGTTAAATATTCTTATGATCACTAGGGGGCTTCCTGTTCAAACATAGGTCGTATTCGAACCAAAGAGAACATAGCTGTCGATACCCTTTTGATCGGCACACTGCCGAGCTCATTGGGGAGTTTCTTGGTCATATTTGAACCATAGCTCAACCCCCTTTGGGAACCGACGTGGATCGTATTCGAATCAGCGTCGTTAAACAACTCTCAAGGTCATTTGGGGGCTTCCTGTTCAAACATAGGTCATATTCGAACCAAAGAGAACATAGCTGTTGGTACCCTCTTGATCGGCAACGCCAAAGCCACCGGGGGCTATATGATCGTATTCGAATCTTAGCTTAACCCCTTTGGGACGGTTTTTTGATCGTATTCGAATCAGAAGCCTCAAAAATTTTGAAGTCTCTTTTTGCCAACAATTTTTGGATTTCATTTGAAGCTCTTTTTCATATCTAAAGTGTATATGAGTGGTTGTTATTTAACCCGGCTTGATTTTCAATGGTAAATCGCCAGCTTATGACAATCATCATCTATGTGGAAGCATTGGCTTCTAAGGATTGGGTTATCACCCTTACTGCACAGGTCATGTAAACCGGCAGTACAAAATCAATATCACAGTGGTTATATGTGAGATATTATGACCCGCCCTGCGGTAAACCGCCAAGGGATCTTGTGATCTACTTATATGCAGGATAAGACTACATTTGGGTGATTACCCGCCCTGGCTTTTAACGTTAAGTCGCCAGGGCGCATGTTGTTTAAACTCTGTGCAGGATTTACAGGGCTATGCCTTACATAAATAATTAAGTTCAAGCCCATCATCAAAGATTGAAATTGGTGTCTCAAAAGGGTTGTCAATTCTTGGTTTTCTCAAAGGCTATAAGCCGCCGGGTTATAAAATTTCCGGCTTACAATGGAGGCGTAATAAATCGCCATCGGCCAAGAGTCGCCGGGTATTTAAACTCCGGATTTACTTGTCAACAGATAAGGTATTTGAATCTTTAAATAGCCAAACTTGGCTGGATTTTCATTATGATTTGAATGATTGAGGTTTTCAAATCGGGTTATTCAAATGTTTAATAGCCAGCATGGCTGGATTTTTATTATGGTTATCAGTAACTAATATTATGATTGAGGTTTTCAAAGTCGCTTTGGCGCAATGGCTATTATTTTATCAATGGATATGATTTATTCTACAATGAAAGGAATAGTCCCGAGTCGCTGCAGGCTTACAACCCGGCACTTGGGGGCTACATTATTCAAGTTGAGATTACATAAAATATGCAAGTCCCATGTCACTGCCAGCAGGCACCATGGCACTTGGGGGCTAATGCAAAGTCATTTTTTGCTCACTTCATTGAAGACCCGACTCATCACATTCTAAATGAGCCGGCCCTTGGGGGCTACCAATTGCTCCTGGCAACAATTCAAGACAATTCTAGGATGACCCGGCTACACTACTATGACTATAGCCGACTCATGGGGGCTACACAACTGGATTTTATTTAACGCCATGGTGATAAGTCCCGGCTTATTCATGCTGATTAAACCGGCCCTTGGGGGCTACAGGTAATATGGATATAAGGGAGAAATATTTTCAAATTCTTTGTTTTGAGCAAACCAGATTGACCCGGTGTCACCAATCATTATGACCCTGTGTCTACAACCCGGCGTCATCAATAATCATGAACCGGCGTTGGCAACAATCATAACCCGGAAGTATCAGCTTTTATAACCCGGCAATTTTGGTACTCATAAACCGGCAAGTTTTACATCTTTAAACCGGCTGAATATCGGATGTGTATTTCAGACCAATATTTCTTAAGCCGGCGCTTTGAAAGCCGACTCAAGTGGATTATCTCTTACAATATTTCTCAACAAGAGATCAATGTTAGCAAATTGACTCTGAAGCTGGCCTGTTGACCCGGATTTTCAAAGGAAGTATCTGGATTTTTTGCATTGGCAAAATTTGAACATATCTGCTAAAGAGATTTGCTATGAGATTATGGATACATATCAAGAAGGAAGATGACAAGGACTTAAGGATGATCAAGTGCCGGCTACCAAGAATATTTAACCCGGAACACAACCTGTCAAATTTGTTCTTGTGTTTATATTGCAGATTAGTTTAACATGGATAAATCCAAATTAAACTGGGGGCTAATGTCGGGGATATACCCCGCGGTATGACCCGGCCGGACTTGGCGCTTCACCGTGACCCGCCGGAAGACTGGCGACTCACGGGTCTGGCGGCTCACAGCCAGACGACTCATGAGCCTGACGACTCACGGATGACCCCGACGGCGGGTCAGATAGAAGACTAGGCCCAAGGCCCAGAAGGCCGGCTCATGTGATGGTGGGCCGGCTTAAGAAGAAAGGGATGACGAATATTTCCTTTACAAGGGAGCAAGACCCGGACTTGTAATTAACTTGTAAGAGAAGATAGACTAGTCCTAGTCCTACTAGGACTCCACATGTAACCCGCCCCTCTAACTTATTTAAGGAGGGGCAGGGCTCCCCAAAGAGGGACAGGCAACAAGAAATAATCTCTAGGGTTAGACACCGAGAGCCGGTTCCCGGCGACTCTCCCGTGATCATAATGAGACCTAGCCTCAAACAGCACGTAGGGTTGTTACCGGATGATGTTTCCCGGGGCCCGAAGCTGTCTAAATCCTTGTCTTGTGTTGCGTCTCTCGATTCCGCTCAACCCCTCTCAAGCTACCACATAGATGCGTTGGCCTCACAACTAAGTCCTGACACTAAGGACATCTGTCGTGACAATTCCACGACACCCCCCCCCCGCACCCATGCTATCCCGCTACTACACATGTCACACCATTCCCCCTTCCCTTATACTGGGTTTACATCATTAGTGGTCTCTCTACTCCACATACACACACTCCCTCTCACACACAAACATGCGCACAAACACACACAGGCACGCACAAACACCCATTGATCTGGATCCTCATCTCTCCCCATGTCTGCATGTGTATCCCGCACACTCACTCTCTAATTATGTATATGTGTCTCCATGTTACACAACACAAAGCCCCATGTACATGTCTCTCTCTATCCTCCACACACATAGACACAAAGAATCTGTTATCATTGCCTCAGTCTCTAGACATATCACACACGCACTCTCTCTCTCTCTCTCGCAAACACGCTCAACAAGGGTTTCCCCGTGAATAACTTACCGTCTATTCATCAACAGTCGTGGCAGTACGGCGAACACGAGACGTGAAAAAGAATAAATCTACACATGCTTAGACCACCTAGTATGACTACTAGGACTAGAGCAAGCCAAAAAGCGCGCCACCGTCACCCCCTCCTTCTCGGCGATGGGAAAACCTTTGTTTTACACAGTCGAGAAGTCATTGTGCTAAGGCCTCACATGTTGAGGCGTTGAATAGAATGTAGATGTTAGTTTACGGAAACAAGTATCGATAATACGTTTGTATCTCCATACTTATATTTCTTCTCTTATAAAAAACCGAGTTGGTGATGATGGTACGCGTGCGATCTTGCAATATAGACCGTCTGATCTATATCTGGCTGATGGAAATTAAACTAAAAGATACCCGCACCCCTCTCCACATTTGCAGACAAGGCCTTCCCTCGTTCATCCTTATCTCCAACAACCTCATTGTTGAGCAAGTAATAAAGGAAGCCTCTGGAACAAACTGGCCCGGTGGCCGCTGCCGGCGTCGTCAATCCCCATGCCTCCGCTCAGTCCGACCACCAATCACCACCACGCCCCACTCCTCTTCACCTTATCTCCTATTTCTCGAGATATCATTAGTTTTTACACATGGGATTACTCCAGCATGGGTCAATCACAACGAGTGTTTTTATAAAAAAATGCATCTTGATGTTCCGTGCAATGCACGGATCTTGCTAGTACTCCTACAGAAGACTAAGTGGGTGATAATGGTGTGTCTGCCATCCGTCGTTTGTGACCATTAGATCTACATCTAACGACTGTGAGGTAAGTTGTTGCCTTTTCTCACAAACATCCCACTTGTCTACCAATTTGCAGAAAAACCCATAATTAGTATCTTAAAACCAACCACATCCCTCCCTGACCTCACCAAAACAGCCCAAGGAAAATATTCTAATTGAAACATAATATATCTCTAGGGATATATGTATATCAAAATTAGAGTGTTTTGTATCAAGTTTGTGAATAAGTATTATTCTAATAATGATTCGTTGCAACACACATGAACATTGCTAGTATTTCAAACCATGCAAACATTTTCCCTAGTATTCCATAGTTTCGAGTTCTCCATCAAGATATTAGTCACTCATGGTTGATATTTAATTTCAATCATGTACACATATGCACTATGTAACTAGCCTTGTTTATTGGGTTCCAAAGCTTAACTTTCACTCCTACTTACAATATGTAGAGTATTTAACAAAAAAACTACCACTTTCAATGAGCCCTAGGAAGAATCTATTGTACAAAAAATAGCAAAAACATACCCAAAATTTCTTAATCCACGCCAAAAACTACTGCATACCAATTAGGTTAGTTTAAACCCATTTATGACAGGGTTGGCCCACACGTCCGTGCTGACGAGGCAGCTTAAACCAACACATTTTGTTTGACCGTTGACACATGGGACCCACATCTGACCTTCTATCCTGTTATTCCCCTTGAAATCATTATTTTTCCTGAACATTACTTCAAACAGTACCGATGCGTGTTTGTCGGTGGCGCCGGTGATGAGCGAGTTGGCCGCCGCTCCGCCGGACGGGCCGGATGCCGCGCTGGCCTCCGCACGGGTTGGCAGGCTGGCCCGAGCGTGACTCACGAGCGAGCAAGCCGCCGCGCTGGCCTTCGCTCGAGCCAGATGGCTGGCCTTAGCGCGTCGCGCGCGAGCAAGCCGCCGCGCCGCCATGCCAATCTAGCTAGCAAACCTTGCAGACAAGCAGCTGGACGGAGCTATCTTGGCTAGCTAGCGGCCGCGAGCGCCGGACGGAGCTGGTATCTGGGCTGCCACAAGATGGGCTCCGTACCACCGGCGGTTTTGACCTCGCCTTCTGCCGGCGGCGGTAGCTGCGTCCCATGGCCGAGGATGACTAGGTGGACGGGCCGGAGGTAGGAGGTCACTCGGGGATTTTTGTGCAGACTGACATGTAGGTCCCACAAGTCATAACGTCCGGTCGAATAGAAGGCGTTGACTTAATGGGCGACATGGGCCTTGTTTGGATGCTCTAAGTCAGAGGTTAGATTCTAACCCTGAACTAACTCTAACCAAAGTGGTGTTTGGATGGCAGGGTTAGATTGACAACAAATGTATCCAAACAGGGCCATGGGTTGAAACGTGCCTATAACGGCACTTTGTAGAGTAGTCGGTTCTTGGTAGGGCTGGTTGGTAAGAGCATGTACAATGGTTGATAAGGTAGTCTTATCTTAAGTCTGCCACGTATGCAAGTGGTAGTAGTTTCTTGGCATTATTAGTGGTTTCTTGCATTATTAGGGGTTTCTTGTAAGGAACAATGTACTACTAGCGACAATAGGCGATTCTAGGTTGCGTTGTACTCCAACGAGTACTACTAGTGGTCGCGGGAGTGTATACCTTGTTTAGTGGGTTCGATCCCGGCCGAACGCACGGCGGCCTTTTTTTAAATAGTAACTTCGCTGCGAGCCAATATTTTACACAGGTAGTTTGAGTTTTGAAGTCAAACAGACGTGCGGCACCACAATCTGGGTGCACTGGATAGCCTAGCCACATGAACGGGTTTTCCTTCCCAGCATCTCGTGGCTCGCGTGCTTGCTCTAGCCGCACCTCGCTTGCAGCTTCCTCATCAGCTAGTAGCATATTTAAACTAGCGCCTCCCAATTAAGCCCGAGGAGCCAGAAAAGCCTGGCAGGGCATTGGGAACTATGCAATATGGCTCTGTACGTAAAGTGCTCTACTACTACGCTGTAGCTTGTGGCGTTGCATGCATGGACTTCACTCCATTATCGGCTCTACTATAAAAGAAATTCCTCTTGACGTGTTTTTTTTGAAACGGAGGCAAAAACTTTGCTTCATCTCATTCATAAAGAAGGAACTACTAACAAAGTTCGACGAGATCCATTACACCTCCAAAAATGGAAGCGAAAAGCCTAGTCTCCCTGTATCAAATAACTCAAATGTTCTACCCCCGCAGTAAACGTCGCTGATAAACAGGCTGCTAGTGTGTGCGTGAGAGGAGCGGCTGAGTAGGCCAGCTACGTGAGAGGAGCGGCTGAATAGAGCACCGAGAGTACCCACTAGGCCCCTACGCAGGTGTACTTTCCCTGCATTGATAGTACAGCGATGGTTGTAGAGAACAGTAGTAGTACCCTCCACTTCCAACTGTAGCTCCTTGGCCCTGAGATTCAAGAGTTCAAAACTGGTGCACTATACTAGAAGTACAGTACATAGAACTAGTAGTACCCTCGCACTACTAGTTGAGAAAGTAGTACTAGTACTGCTACAGTACGAGTACGTACTCCTCCGTCACATAATGTAAGACGTTTTTTGACACTAGTTGGCGTGTACAAAAAATAGCAAAAACATACCCAAAATTTCTTAATCCACGCCAAAAACTACTAGCTAGTGCCAAAAATTTCTTACTAGTGCTATTATTTACAGTATAATGCAATCCCATAACATCCCATAATGCTAGTACTAGTAGTAAATAATAGCCTCACCCCTTCGCTACAGTTGGAAGGAATGATCTACAGTTGGAAGGGACGAGGCCCTGCGGTTACTACGCTCTTATCTCCTCCTCGCCAGTTCCCTCCCCCCGAAGAAAAGGCAGTTCGTCGCTGCTCCCATGGATTCACCAGGCGGTTCTCCTCCTCGTCAGGGCTGGGAGACCTTGGACGACGATCCTCTGGGAGAAATCGCACGCCGCTCCGACGTCCTCACCGCCGCAAGACTCGGTGCTTCCTGCACCAACTATTTCAAGACGGTGCTTAAAATGGCTTGCGAAAAGGCCATGCTTGTTGGTCTTCCATGCGTCCTCGAGGAGAAGGTTCTTCTATGGGACAATCCTTCGAACAGTCCACCACTCCCTGGCCATGGTTGCACGTTGACCCCGCTAGAGTTGCCGACGTTGAGAGGTAGTCGGATTTTGTCCGATGAGCAGGTCAGTAATGGTGTTTGATCATGTAGTACTTAGTTATTCCATTTCCATCTCGTAATTTCTCCGCTGCCCACTGTCTTATATATAGGTCTGGGTCGGTGCCAACGAAGATTGGCTTGCATACCTCCGGCCGGATACCACCATCATTTTGCACAACATCCACAGCAGTGCGGCCGTTCCGGTAGACCCCTTCTCCACCATTGGGATCGGCCTTCCGGACTGGCTGGGCTTGAATACATATGATGATGCCTACATGAGATTGAAGAAGATAGCAATTGCGGACCCGTCGACAAAGCGACGCGGCTACGACGATTACTATCTCATCGCGGTGTTCGACATAAGGATTGCCATCAATGCAAGAGGCAGTAACGGCAGAGGCTGGCGCATGTTGGCGGCGGCAGATTTGTACCCCTACACGTTCGAAGACGCCGTGCGCCATCTAGGCCGCATCTTCGCGGTGACAAGCCAAGGGACTTGTTTCATCTAGTTGCCATCCTACGGTACGGGAGATTACAAACGGAATGCACAAACCATCGTTTGCATCCCAAACGGTACTCCATTATTTTGCAGGGACCAGTCATCCCGCGATAAAAATAAGATCGCCGATCCTGGATGTGCATTTGCATCCGCGATTCGGTCTAACCTGGAACCTTGTAGCTGACTTTGACATATTGGGATCAACTATCTTAGCAGTCGTTACCCATGGTACCACTGATGTGCAACATGGTCACACAATCTACCACGATCGGACCGTCACTATCTACCTAGGTATTCCATTTTTTAACCCTCTTGCTTTCTCTTTCATTGTTGTACTAGTACTCTACTTACGTACTAGTAGGAGTACTTTTTACCTTGGAGGACGCCTATAGCTAGCTAGGCCCTTGAAGACTTGAACCCACTAGCTGCCACCATTTTTGTTTTTCCATGTCTTACTATCTCATCCATGTAGCCAAGAGTGGCTATATATAATAAGCCGGTTATTTTACTTCCTCTATACCGGAGTAGTACTATTTGCTGCACAGTATTACTGACTACCATATTTGAGCACAACATTATTATGCATGGACCTTGACTATGTACGTCACCATGTGTCCAGATCTGAGATGCTGCGTGTACCAGATGAACGGCGCCGAGTTCGACCCCCGTGATGCTACGTGGGTGCCGAGGAACACACTTGGAGAGTACTCGCTTTTCATTGGGGACAGCTACCCCATTGTGAAGCGGATGCCACCTTTCGTGCACGACACAGAAGGTCTGCCGTTCATGAAGCATGGTTGTGTCTTCAGTGCGCACCGCCGGATGAACGACATGCTGGGGCACGCCATCCCTGATTTATGCCGCTTCAGCTTGGATGAGTCTCCATCGTGTGGAACCGGACTAGAAAGCTGCAACAATGATTCCCGTTGCCCACCGCTATGGATCGTGCCATCCATGAAGAACACCTGGGACTGGAACCTGGAGGAGGACATGTAGCCCATCTATAACATGTAAGTGGAGTACGGTAAATTGTGAACGGTAGCGCTGTGAATATATGTAGACTAGTCGTGCACAAATTTATCACATGAATTGGAGATGAACTTGTGTGGCATACTGGCATTTGTCCAATAGAATTTATTACTAGTAAATGTGTTATGTGTACGTGCAACTTGTGTGGTTGTTGCACGGGCTCCAACACGCCCTTTGAGAAAAAAAGGTGGCACAGCTTTGGATATACGTGACGTGGCGGCATCATACAGTAGCATCGTTCGCTATAGTTGTAGTACGCTCCTACTAGGACGACAACTCCTATAAAACCTTGCGCTTGGCTCTTTGCCTCTTCAGGAGGTTCAACAGTTCGTACTCGTGTGAACCTTGCACTTGGCTCTTCGCCTCTTCGGAAGGTCCAACAATGATGATACTACAGTACACATTATGCTTCTGGCAATCTGACACCGATTGAACTGTTACACGTCCACCGTGAGGGCGAGGGCGAGGGAGAGGGAGAGGGAGAGGGCGTTGTAGTCAAAACCCTCTCCTCGTCCTGCGAACCACCGCGTGCGTGGGCGAGGGAGAGGCGTAGTAAGCAAGCTTCTCCTCGTTCGGCGAGTTGACGGGACACATCAAAGTAGTACTAGTACTAGTCCATACTGCTTCCTTTCCGGTTAATATGGCTTAATTTGAAACGACAAAAATACACTGGCGGTCAACGTATGTAACAATACGCTCTTTACGGTCACTATATATAGTTTTGCGGTGATTATACGATCACTAGCTCATCGTAGAGCACCGTATTGCACCCTACTGACTGGCCACATAGTCGACGTGGCACTTTGTTGACTAGTTAAATTGTCACCTGGTTTCTGGGTCCCACCTGTCAGTTGGCAGAGCAAAGAAATCAGCTAAAAAACAAAGAGTGTAGTACATCTACACTTCCAATGCATTTAGCCTTTAATCTAAATCGATATTGATTGACTAATGCACCAACTTGTGCTCTAGGTATAGGCTACATGTCTATCCTTAATTACAACATGCAACGACCTTCATTTAATCTTCTTCTCTCAATGGTCGCATGCACACATAAGTCTGCTACTTTTGGGCGTTAATTATACCCTGGTCAATGTGTAAATCTCTAAATGTACAGTCTTTCACGGACGTAGGGAGTAGGTTGAGCACTTGAGCTTGAGCGTGTGTGTTGCGTCGTGTGCTGTGTGCCGCATGTGTGCATGAGTGTTGCGTGCGTCCATGTGTACGTGTGAGTATTGCATGTTGCATGCATGCATGCATGGGGCTTACTCCCTCCCATTGACATGTTCATATTTCAAGCTTCCTCTGTTCCCTCCATATGGTGATACTCCCTCTGTTCCCAAATACGGAGTAAAATCCTCCCTCTGTTCCCAAATACGGAGTAAAATCCTCCCTCTATTCCCAAATATGGAGTATTTGTCTTTCTAGAGATTTCAACAAGTGACTACGTACGGAGCAAAATGAGTGAAGTGAGCATAGAGGCATCGGAATAATGTAGAAAGGAAGTCTTCGCGATCCATTATTCCCCATCTCGGTCAGAGAGAACTATTCAACTAGTCTTCGCAGTGAAGTGACAATACACGCTGCAGCAGATGGGACACATAATTAATAAGCTGAACCAGCGTGTTGGTGTTACTAAATCAGCCTTACCCAGTACTGCCATCATGTTTGCCAGTAGAGCACGCTTCTGTCCTCCATTAACTGACCTATGGGCCCTCTTGTGGTAGACACATATGTCATCGGTGTAACTATTTACACTCCGAAGGACGGTATATCCTGGTAGTAGTAGTAGAATTGAGATTTAATGCACTTTCTTCCCCGTCTTCCACTCTTCTTCCTCCTCTCTTCTTCTTCCTCCTCTCTTCTTCTTCCTCCTCTCTTCCCCATCGCCGGCCGCACACCATTTCCCCCCGCTCTCTGCTCGCCCGCCCGCGCTATCTTCCTTGGTAGCTCGCGCGTACCATATCCCCCCGCTCACTGCTCGGCCACAGAGGAGAAGCTTCTTTGCTCGCCCGCCCGAATCCACTTCCCCGCTGGCTCGCAGGCACCGAAAACCCCAATGGAAAAACCGACTGACACGCAGAGCCGCGATTGGAATTCCCTCTCCGATGTTCTCTTGGAGCAGATCTGTAATCGTATGGACCTACTCGGCACCGTCCGTCTGGCCGCATGCTCGGTGTCTTTGTACCGTCTACTCGTTTGTAACCGGCCGGCTCTTTTCAAGACACCATGCTTGTTGATGCCCGATCCTCGCAGGTGGCCCAGACACCGACTTGACGATCCTACGGAGGTTGCCGTGGTGCCCCTCGATATGCTACCACTACCCGTCCACCTGTCCTTCATGCGCGGCCACTACTGGGCAGGCATGAAGGCCAACTGGATCGTCCTCATCCACCAATCCGGTAGTCCGTGGCGTCTCGTGGATATCTACACCCAGCGAGAGATCACCCTTCCATCTTTGGATACCGCTGCCATCGAGCCTCGCGGCCCGCCGGACACTCCTGCCTACTACGCACGAGACGCGTCGAGCTTTTGGCTCGACCTCTGTTTGCTGAAGGTTGTAATCTGCGAAGTGCCCACACCATCAGAAGACTACATGGATTACAAGCTCATTGCCGTGTTCAACATGGGATTAGTCTATCTGGAATCCGGTCGCCATACATGGTTATGGCTCATCGTCGATCCTCTTTACCCAACACTTCTGTCTGATGCTATAGTGCACGATGGCATCGTTTATGCGGTCGACGCACAGATTGGCTGCCTATACTGGTGGGATCTATCGTCGTGTAATTGTTCTATCTCATCTCATCTTTACCTTAAGAATACGTCTGCCTGTTCATTGTTACAAATTTAGAATATATAGTATGTCTATAACCACATCATTGCTATATGTTCCTCTCATTTCCTAGATTTTTATGACCACACATGTTATTGTTAGAGTTGATATGAGAACAATTGGTATCTAATGATTGTTAGAATAGATATTATGAGTATAACCTCATGATTGCTATATGTTACTCTCATTTCCAGGATTTTTATAACAACGCATGTTATTGCTTAGAGTTGATATGATAACTGTAGTAAGTGCTATGGTAGAATATGAGTAGGCCCTGTCATATCTGTTTTCCTCTCATTGTTACATGATGTTTGAACCATGATATATTGCTAGAATATGAAAGCCATTGGTTTATTTTTTTAACTTGGGGTATGATTATGACCACGGCATTGCAATTCTCTGTCTATGATATGTGTCACTGTTATAATAATCTTAATACCAAACATACTGTGAACATGATTGTTTATTTTTGTCCTTTTGGTCTCCAATTTGAATTGTTGCAGCAGACGCAAATGCGCCGGCCTTCATGATTCCAGGACCTGGAATCATACTAGCCGATGGGTGGTGGTTTATCGCTCGTTCAGCTGACGGTGGTCATTTGATACTCATTTGCACGCATCAAATTGACCAAACCATTTCATCAAACCACATGTAGTACAATGCATGGGGCGTTCGTGACATTATTGGCTATGGCTGCTTCGTGTTCGAGAAACATCCCAGCTTCGTTGGGCCAGGCGTATTCAACTGGAGGCGGGTTTACAGCCTCGGCAACCACTCCATGTTCCTCGGGCTCAATTATCCGATCATCCAACCAATCATCGATCATATCACCGGCAATGATTACCGTCCTATGCAACTTCCATTCGCCAGGGGGGACTATGTTTACACATCATACCATGGGTTTCATGAATCACCATATCCAGAGATTCGTCGACACAGCTTGTTGCCAGATAATCTTCAGTGTGTGAAAGGCATCAAGCTTCCATGCGATGGATGGCTTTTGCAAACCCGACATGCCGCGATGTGGTTCATGCCAACAGCAAATATGCACAACTTGATTCGTACTGATATGTAGACTGAGCCATGTATTCTGCTGCTGTAGCACGACCCTCTATTGTTGGATATTATGTACTGTTGTTAATTTGAAGCACTCCTCTGGTTTGAAGGATAGATACCTTTCTGGGATCAAGTGCATCCTAACTCACCTGCGCAGGATGTACTGATAATGATGATGGAGATGTTGTGCAGTATATATATATATATCACTTAGGCTTCAAGTGCGTATTTGTTAGTTAAACCTATGGTTAAAATGTGACACTAAATACGACTAGTAAGTAGTACAGTAGCAGTACTAGTATACGTCGGTCAAATTATCATGATGTCCACACATTAAATTGACGTGACAACACGCTGCGCGTGAGGTGCACAAGAATCCCGGCGGCGTGTTCGGGTATTCTGGACTTTAGATTTGGAGTACCACTTATCTGTCGAAATCTTTCATCATTCACTTAAAACAGTCGGTTGATCATACATTGAGTACCATATAACTGGAATTAACCCATGCAAGTCGAAGAAGGATTGGACGGTGCTGCCGGCTGGCGTCAAGTTCGATCCCACGGATCAGGAGCTGATCGAGCACCTTGAGGCCAAAGTGAGTGCTGACAGCGCGAGATCTCACCCTCTCATCGATTTGTTCATACCAACCATCGACAGCGAGCACGGCATATGCTACACCCATCCTGAGAAACTTCTAGGTAAGACACCGATCGGCCGTCTACTTGCACAAACATATTCCTTTGTTTATAGCCCTATTTTTCTTTTTAGACGCAGACCTGGTGAAGCAATTACAATTTGACAGTTAAAAAAAGTGAAACAAGTGACTGCAACATGCCAAAGATGTTATGAAAATGCAAAGTACGTACACTAAAACCTGTATTCGACAATACTGCAGGTATCACACTGAGTGGCCTAAGCAAGCATTTCTTCCGGCGCAATTCCAGGGCGTTCAAAGGGGGCACGTGGACGCGTCGCAAGATACAGTCGGAGTGCAGCATGCATGCGATGTGGCACAACACCGGCAATACCTTGCCGGTGATGGTCAACGGCCGGCAGACGGGCAACAAAAAGGTTCTGGTGCTGCACACCAACAAGAACTTCGACCAGCAGAGGACCAACTGGGTGATGCACCAGTACCACCTCGGGGACCTGGAGCAAGAGAAGGAGCGGGAGCTGGTCCTCTGCAAGATTTTCTACCAGACGAACATTAGGGCCAGGAGTAAAAAGATTATAAGTTAGTTTGGTATTGGTACCTGTACTACCTTGTCGTCCGCAAGCTGGTATTGTTGTTAACGATCTTTTGGTATGAACTTGGCATTTGCTTCCAACCATCATGCCAAGGGTCGACGTGGATATAAAGCTGAATCATTTGTTTCGAAACGAATTTTCAGGCACCTGATTTTTATTTGATGGGTAGCATAAGCACCTGCCGTTCGAATTCCCAGTTCTCCAAATTTTTCGAAACAAGTGCATGCTCTTGTTATCATGATGAAAAAACAATATCCCTGTTGCATCCCAGTTATCAGTCTGTACTCGCAGAATTCTCTTGTTTATTGAGCACGTATATTGTTTTTTCAGGTCGAGCAAGTTTCAACTGGGCTGTAGACTGCCCAGGCTTGGTTTTGTTTTTAACAGGCCCAACCCATGACGACAACGGGGCACAAAGATCCAGCAGGTATCTACTGGCCTCTGGCCTGCCAGAGTTAGTTATATTTTGTCTTACAACATCCGCAGGCACTTTTTTTACTGAATCAAACACACAGCTCAGTTCTATTTTCCTGTTGAAACGCATGTCCTACATCCATTTTCTAATCTCTACCTATAGTTTTACTAGTTCATATAACACGTATCATTATATTGAAAATACATAAAATTCACTTTTCATATTTACATCCTTATTTTTGTTGTTGTTTTCCCTCCTAGCGCTGATTTTTTTACCACTGGTTTTCCCTTAAACCAACTCAATTGTCCCACGTCTTATTTTCTTACAAAAACAAAATGAATTTTTGGCAAATCAATAAGTTCTTAAAAAAATGTTTATCATTTCGGGATTACAAAAGTTCAGACTCCACCGAAATATGCAAAATAAGGTTGAACTTTTTGTCCGTGGTCCTGGGCAGAAAATGGGCTATAATAAATTACTTATAAGAATTAGCAAATGGGCTGCAAATTATTAAAAAATAGCAAATGGACTCTATGTTGTGTGCCACGGATTTGGAGGCTGACTTGTGGACCTACTAAGTTCATGCGTACACAAGGTTTATCAAAAAAGAAACTTAGTCAACAATCGACTCTACCAGCGTCAGACCGTTAGATGTCAATCTAACGGCAATTGTGCTTCTTTAGTCTCTGATCTTCCTGCCCCAGCCGCCCAAACCAGCGCCGTCGGAACCGCCTGCTCCCGCCTCCCGTGGCCGGCTGTGCTGCCGGGCAGGCCTCACGGCCCCATCATATACTCGCATCCCTGGCCTGTCTATCCCTCTACTCACCCACACCTCCTGTTATTTTTCGGCGACGGCAGCCAAACCAGTCAACCCTCGTACTCTCCACCGCGTGGGAAGCCACTTGCGTGTCTTCCCCGGCTCCGTGTCGTTCCCTTCGTAGGCCTCACCATTACCCACCGCCCTTGTGCTCTCGGCGTGGCGTGGTCAACGTGGTCAACGAACGACATCCATTGGAAGTGGACTGTACGTGGAGAGGCTGACAGCTGGGTCCACGGCCGCACACAAGGAAATGCCTCCTTATTACGCGCAAAATAATGATTCCTCCACATGACAACTGGGACTAGCCGGAAGGGCCACTGTATTTCACGAAAAAAACATTCCCTCAGCTGACAGGTCGGACCCACCAACTATATCTTCGCACGCAAGGAAGTGCCTCCTTATTGCACACAAAAAATGAATACCCCCTGCCACCTGGGACCCACCACTGTGGGAGGCTGACTTGTGGGCCTACTAAGTTGACGGGGACGGAGGGCTTTGTCAACTTAGTCAATATGAACGATTCTAGCTCCAGTGACCGTACGATGTCCATCCAACAGCCTTAGTGCTTCTTCAACCTCTGGTCTTCTTGCTCCAGCCGCCCAAAGCAGCGCCGGTTGTGCCGCCTGCTCCTACCTCTCGTGGTCGGCTGTGCTGCCGCAGAGGCCTCACCGCCCCCATACTACTCCCACCACTGGCCAGGCCATCACTCCACTCACCCACACCCCCTGTTATTCTGCGGCGATGGCAGCCTCACACCGCAGCCGAACCAGTGAACCCTCGTACTCCTCTCAGCGTGGGCATCCACTGCCGCGTCTTCCCCTGCTCTGCGTCGTCCCCTTCCTAGGCCTCACCATCGTCCACCGCCTTGGTGCTATCGGCGCGGCGTGGTCAACGTGGTCAACGACCGACTTCCATCGGAAGAGTACTATACGTGGAGAGGCTGACAGCTGGGTCCACGGCCACAACCCAGTTTTTTGTGATTTGCCAAGTAAGTCGCTTTGTCAGGCCTGTTGGGCTGCAAATCTTTCAAGACGAGGAGAGCTTCATTCGGTTGGCCGAGAAAATGGCCTATCAGTAATGAGAAATGGGTTGTACATTTTTAAAACACATCAAACCGGCAATTAGTTTCAAATTCTTTTTTTTATTTCGAGATTTTAAATTGCATTGATTTTTATGCGTGGACAATTTGTTGGATTTTATATTGATATACATTTATTTTTAAAATCAGTTTGAATGTGACTCGAAATTTCGGGATTAAAAAGAGTTCGGACCGCACCGAAATATGCAAAATTTCGTATAACTTTTTAACCATGGCCACAATATGGGCTGTAATGCTAACAAAAAGAATACGGGCTCCAAAAAAACCTGAAGAATTAGCAAATGGGCTGTAAATTATTAGAAATAATGGCAGATGGGTTGTATGATGTTTTCCGCAGATTTGAGGCTTTCCTAAAAAAATGTTGACGCACAAGCAGTGACTGTTGGATGTCCATCCAACGGCCTTCGTGCTTCTTCAATCTCTGCTCTTCCTGCTCCAGCCGCTCAAACAAGCGCCGGCGGGACTCCTGCTCCCTCCTCCCTGCGGCCGGCTGTGCTGCCGCGCAGGCCTCACCGCCCCACCGTACTCCCATCGCTGGCCTAGCCATCCCTCTACTCACCCACACCTGCTGTTATTCTCCGACGACGGCAGACGAACCAGTAAACCCTCGTACAGTCGTACTCCCCTCCGCGTGGGAAACAACTGCCGAGTCTTCCCTACCTCCGTTTCGTTCCCTTCCTAGGCCTCGCCGTCGTCCACCGCCCTGGTGCTCTCGGTGCGGCCTGGTCAACGTGGTCAACGACCGACATGCATCTGAAGTGGACTGTACGTGGAGAGGCTGACGGCTGGGTCCACGGCCGCATGCAAGGAAATGCCTCCTTATTACGTGCAAAATAATGATTCCTCCACCTGTCATCTGGGACCCACCGAAAGGGCCTCTGTATTTTGCGAAAAAAACATTACCGCCACTGACAGCTTGGACCCACCAGCTATATCTTCGCACGCAAGGAAGTGCCTCCTTATTACGCAAAAAATGAATACTCCCCCTGCTAGCTGGGACCCAGTATAGTGGCAGGCTGACTTGTGGGCCTACTAAGTTGACGGGGACGGAGGGCTTTGTTAACTTAGTCAATATGCACGATTCTAGCTCCAGTGACCATACGATGTCCATCCAACGGCCGTAGTGCTTCTTCAACCTCTGGTCTTCTTGCTCCAGCCGCCCAAACCAGCGCCGGTCGTGCCTCATGCTCCTGCCTCCCGTGGCCGGCTGCGATGCGGCGGAGGCCTCACCGCCCCCTACTACTCCCACCGCTGGCCAGGCCATCCCTCTACTCACCCACACCCCCTGTTATTCTGGGGCGACGGCAGCCTCACACCGCAGCGAACCAGTGAACCCTCATACTCCTCTACGCGTGGGCATCCACTGCCGCGTCTTCCCCGGCTCCGCGTCGTCCCCTTCCTAGGCCTCACCGTCGTCCATCGCCCTGGTGCTCTCGGCGCGGCGTGGTCAACGTGGTCAAGGAACGGCTTCCATCGGACGTGGACTGTACGTGGAGAGGATGACAGCTGGGTCCACGGCCGTAGCAAGGAAGTGCCTCCTTATTACGCACAAAATAATTATTCCTCCACCTGACAGCGGGGACCCATCGGACGGGCCACCATATTTCGCGAAAAAAAACATTTCCCCCTGACTGCTGGGACCCATCGGACGGGCCACCGTATTTCGCAAAAAAACGTTCCCCCCGCTGTCAGCTCGGACCCACCGGAAGTGCCGCCTTATTACGCACAAAAAAATGAATACTCCCCCTGCTAGTTGGGACCCACCTTGGTGGGTGGCTGACTTCTGGGCCTACTAAGTTGACGGGGATGGAGTGCTTTGTCAACTTAGTCAATATGAACGATTCTAGCTCCAGTGACCGTACGATGTCCATCCAATGGCCGTAGTGCTTCTTCAACCTCTGGTCTTCTTGCTCCAGCCGCCCAAAGCAGCACCGGTCGGGCCGCATGCTCCTGCCTCCCGTGGCCGGCTGTGCTGCCACGGAGGCCTCACCGCTCCCTACTATTCCCACCGCTGGCCAGGCACTGCGGCGACGGTAGCCTCACACCGCAGCCGAACCAGTGAACCCTCGTACTCCTCTCCGCGCGGGCTTGCACTGCCGCGTCTTCCCCGGCTCCGCGTCGTCCCCTTCCTAGGCCTCGCTGTCGTCCACCGCCCTGGTGCTCTCGGCGCGGCGTGGTGAACGTGGTCAAGGAACGACTTCCATCGGAAGAGTACTGTACGTGGAGAGGCTGACAGCTGGGTCCACGGCCGCAGCAAGGAAGTGCCTCCTTATTAAGAGCGAAATAATTATTCCTCCACCTGACAGCGGGGACCCACCGGACGGGCCACCGTATTTCGTGAAAAAAACATTTCCCCTGACTGCTGGGACCCACCAGCTACATCTTCGCACGCAAGGAAGTGCGTCCGGGCAAAAAAAATGATTCGCCCCCTGACTGTTGGGACCCACCAGCTACATCTTCGCATGCAAGGAAGTGCCTGACAGTCGGGACCCACCTGGTCGAAGTGTACGTAGCGTTGTCATTCTGGTCGCGAACGTGTACGTACATACTGGTCGATGTAGAGGCGCGCACGTGTCGTAGTAGAGACGCGCACGTAGCATGTACACGTACGTACAGTGGCCAGGGTACAAGAAAGTAAATACGGCCACGTACGTACATACGGGCGGGGTCTCGAACGCCTACTCACGCGTACGTACGGCCAGGGCTCGTGTACATGGCTGGGTCAGAACGGAGAAACTGCGTCGTCGTCGTGTTCATGGGGAGGCAACGGAATGCGGCGTGTTCATCAGGAAGCAATGGAACGCGTGGGAGCCAACCGGCTTGGACGGAACAGCCGATAGAAACGAGGCCTGGCGTACCGCAGAACGGAGGAAACGGCCTTGTGTTCGACCGGCCACGGTCGAAACGGGATCCTGTTCATTGGGAGGGGTCTAGCGTACCGCAAAACGGAGGAAACGGACCTCCTACGGTCGAAACGGGGGTCCTGTTGATCGGGAGGGGTGTGGCGTACCGCAAAACGGAGGAAACGGACTTGTGTTGGAGCGCTACGGTCGAAATGGGGTCCTGTTCATCGGGAGGGGTGTGGCCTACCGCAAAACGGGACTCCACGGGATACTGTTCATCTCCACCATCGACCCCCTCCAGCCTTCACGGGCTACTGTTCATCCACCGTCGACCTCCTCCAGCCTCCACCTGCGACTGTTCATCCACGGGCTCCCGTTCATCCAGCCTCCACTGCGCTACTCCACCGGCTACTGTTCAACCAGCCCTCTCCACGGGCTCCTATTCAACCACCCCTCCACGGGCTACTGTTCATCCAGCCCTCCACCGTCTACTGTTCATCCTGCCCTCCACGGGGTGGTCCTGTTCATCCAGCCCTCCACGGGGTCCTGTTCATCCAGCCCCAACCGGCTCGATCGATCGGGGTCCTGTTCATCCAGAGGCAACACCACGGGGTCCTGTTTGTTGGAAATATGCCCTAGAGGCAATAATAAATGGTTATTATTATATTTCTTTGTTCATGGTAATTGTCTATTATTCATGCTATAATTGTATTGTCCGGAAATCGTAATACATGTGTGAATACATAGACCACAACCTGTCCCTAGTAAGCCTCTAGTTGACTAGCTCGTTGATCAACAGATAGTCATGGTTTCCTGACTATGGACATTGGATGTCATTGATAACGGGATCACATCATTAGGAGAATGATGTGATGGACAAGACCCAACTTAAGCATAGCATAAAAGATCGTGTAGTTTCGTTTGCTAGAGCTTTTCCAATGTCAAGTATCTTTTCCTTAGACCATGAGATCGTGCAACTCCCGGATACCGTAGGGGTGCTTTGGGTGTGCCAAACGTCACAACGTAACTGGGTGACTATAAAGGTGCATTACGGGTATCTCCGAAAGTGTCTGTTGGGTTGGCACGGATCGAGACTGGGATTTGTCACTCCGTGTAAACGGAGAGGTATCTCTGGGCCCACTCGGTAATGCATCATCATAATGAGCTCAATGTGACTAAGGCGTTAGTCACGGGATCATGCATTGCGGTACGAGTAAAGAGACTTGCCGGTAACGAGATTGAACAAGGTATTGGGATACCGACGATCGAATCTCGGGCAAGTAACATACCGTTTGACAAAGGGAATTGCATACGGATTGATTGAATCCTCGACACCGTGGTTCATCCGATGATATCATCGTGGAACATGTGGGAGCCAACATGGGTATCCAGATCCCGCTGTTGGTTATTGACCGGAGAGGCGTCTCGGTCATGTCTGCATGTCTCCCGAACCCGTAGGGTCTACACACTTAAGGTCCGGTGACGCTAGGGTTGTAGAGATATATGTATGCGGAAACCCGAAAGTTGTTCGGAGTCCCGGATGAGATCCCGGACGTCACGAGAGGTTCCGGAATGGTCCGGAGGTAAATATTTATATATGGGAAGTCTTATTTTGGTCGCCGGAAAAGTTTCACACTTTATCGGTATTGTACCGGGAGTGCCGAAAGGGGTCCGGGGGTCCACCAAGGGGGTCCACCAGCCCCGGGGGGCCACATGGGCTGTAAGGGGTGCGCCTTGGCCTATATGGGCCAAGGGCACCAGCCCCAAGAGGCCCATGCGCAAGAGATAAGAAAAAAGGGAGAGTCCTAAAAGGGGAAGGCACCTCCGAGGTGCCTTGGGGGGGAAGGACTCCCCCCTGGCCGCACCCTTCCTTGGAGGAAGGGGCAAGGCTGCGCCCCCCTCTCTCCCTTGGCCCTATATATAGTGGGGGGAAGGGAGGGCAGCAACATCTAAGCCTTGGGCGCCTCCCTCCTCCCCTGCAACACCTCTCTCTCTCTTGCGAAGCCCTGCCGGAGAGCCGCTACATCCACCACCACGCCGTCGTGCTGTTGGATCTCCATCAACCTCTCCTTTCCCCTTGCTGGATCAAGAAGGAGGAGACGTTGCTGCACCGTACGTGTGTTGAACGCGGAGGTGCCGTCCGTTCGGCACACGGTCATCGGTGATTTGGATCACGGCGAGTACGACTCCGTCATCCACGTTCATTGGAACGCTTCCGCTCGCGATCTACAAGGGTATGTAGATCCACTCCTTTCCCTTCGTTGCTAGTAGACTCCATAGATGCATCTTGGTGAGCGTAGGAAAATTTTAAATTATGCTACGATTCCCAACAGTGGCATCATGAGCCAGGTCTATGCGTAGTTACTATGCACGAGTAGAACACAAAGCAGTTGTGGGCGTTGAGTTTGCCAATTCTTCTTGCCGCTACTAGTCTTTTCTTGTTTCGACGGCATTGTAGGATGAAGCGGCCCGGACCGACCTTACACGTACTCTTACGTGAGACAGGTTCCACCGACTGACATGCACTAGTTGCATAAGGTGGCTAGCGGGTGTCTGTCTCTCCTACTTTAGTCGGAACAGATTCGATGAAAAGGGTCCTTATGAAGGGTAAATAGAAATTGGCAAATCACGTTGTGGTCATACGTAGGTAAGAAACGTTCTTGCTAGAAACCTACAAACCACGTAAAAACTTGCAACAACAATTAGAGGACGTCTAACTTGTTTTTGCAGCAAGTGCTATGTGATGTGATATGTCCAGAAGATGTGATGAATGATATATATGATGTATGAGATTGATCATATTCTTGTAATAGGAATCACGACTTGCATGTCGATGAGTATGACAACCGGCAGGAGCCATAGGAGTTGTCTTTATTATTTTGTATGACCTGCGTGTCATTGAATAACGCCATGTAAATTACTTTACTTTGTTGCTAAACGCGTTAGCCATAGAAGTAGAAGTAATCGTTGGCGTGACGACTTCATGAAGACACAATGATGGAGATCATGGTGTCATGCCGGTGACAAAGATGATCATGGTGCCCCGAAGATGGAGATCAAAGGAGCATAATGATATTGGCCATATCATGTCACTATTTGATTGCATGTGATGTTTATCATGTTTTTGCATCTTATTTGCTTAGAACGACGGTAGCAAGTAGGATGATCCCTTATAATAATTTCAAGAAAGTGTTCACCCTAACTGTGCACCGTTGCGAAGGTTCGTCGTTTCGAAGCACCACGTGATGATCGGGTGTGATAGATTCTTACGTTCGAATACAACGGGTGTTGACGAGCCTAGCATGTACAGACATGGCCTCGGAACACATGCAATACACTTAGGTTGACTTGACGAGCCTAGCATGGACAGACATGGCCTCGGAACACGGAGGACCGAAAGGTCGAGCATGAGTCGTATAGAAGATACGATCAACATGGAGATGTTCACCGATCTTGACTAGTCCGTCTCACGTGATGATCGGACACGGCCTAGTTAAACTCGGATCATGTTTCACTTAGATGACCAGAGGGATGTCTATCTGAGTGGGAGTTCATAATCAGAGGAACTTCATTATCATGAACATAGTCAAATAGGTATTTGCAAATTATGTCATAGCTTGCGCTTTAGTTCTACTGATTAAGATATGTTCCTAGAGAAAATTTAGTTGAAAGTTGGTAGTAGCAATTATGCGGACTGGGTCCGTAAACTGAGGATTGTCCTCATTGCTGCACAGAAGGCTTATGTCCTTAATGCACCGCTCGGTGTGCTGAACCTCAGCGTCGTCTGTAGATGTTACGAAACATCTGACATACACGTTTTGATGACTACGTGATAGTTCAGTGCGGTTTAGAATTGTGGCACCAAAGACGTTCTTGAAACGTCGCAGAACATGTGAGATGTTCCGAAGACTGAAATTGGGATTTCAGACTAGTGCCCACGTCAAGAGGTATGAGACCTCTGACAAGTTCTTAAGCCTGCAAACTAAGGGAGAAAAGCTCAATCGTTGAGCATGTGCTCAGATTGTCTGAGTGCCACAATCCCTTGAATCGAGTGGGAGTTAATCTCCCAGATGAGATAGTGATAGTTCCCCATAGTCATTGCCACCAAGCTAGTAGAGCTTCGTGATGAACTATAACATATCAAGGATAGTTATGATGATCCTTGAGCTATTCGCGATGTTTGACACCGCGAGAGTAGAAATCAAGAAGGAGCATCAATTGTTGATGGTTAGTAAAACCACTAGTTTAAGAAGGGCAAGGGCAAAAGGGATACTTCATGAAACAGCAAGTCGTTTGCTGCTCTAGTGTAGAATCCCAAGGTTGAACCCAAACCCGAGACTAAGTGCTTCTATGAGAGGAACGGTCACTGAAGCAGTAATACCCTAGATATTTGGTAGATGAGAAGGCAGGCAAGGTCGACAGAAGTATATTGGATATACGTTATATGAATGTGTACTTTACTAGTACTCCTAGCAGCACCAGGGTATTAGATACTGGTTCGGTTGCTAAGTGTTAGTAACTCGAAATAAAAGCTGCGGAATAAATGGAGACTAGCTAAAGGTGAGATGACGATATGTATTGGAAGTGTTTCCAAGGTTGATGTGATCAAGCATCGCATGCTCCCTCTACTATCGAGATTTGGTGTTTGCGTTGAACATGATTGGATTATGTTTACCGCAAAACGGTTATTCATTTAAGAAGAATAATGGTTACTCTGTTTATTTGAATAATACCTTCAATGGTCTTGCACCTAAAATGAATCTCGATCGTAGTGATACACATGTTCATGCCAAAAGATATAAGATAGTAATGATAGTACCACATACTTGTGGCACTGCCACTTGAGTCATATTGGTGTAGAACGCATGAAGAAGCTCCATGTAGGTGGATCTTTGGACTCACTCATTTTTGAAAAGATTGAGACATGCGAACCATGTCTATTGGTATATATGCATGAAGAAACTCCATACAGATGGATCGTTTGGACTCACTTGATTATGAATCACTTGAGACATGCAAATCATACCACATGGGCAAGATGACTGAAAGGCCTCGTTTTCAGTAAGATGGAACAAGAGAGCAATTTATTGGAAGTAATACATTTTGATGTATGCAGTCCAATGAATGCTAAGGCATGCAGTGGATATCGTTATGTTCTTACTTCACAGATGATTTGAGTAGATACTGAGTGTATTTACTTGGTGAAACACTAGTCTGAATTATTGAAAGGTTCAAGCAATTTCAGAGTGAAGTTGAAGATCGTCGTGACAAGAGGATAAAATGTCTGTGATATGATCATAGAGATGAGTATCTGAGATACGAGTTTGGCACACAATTGAGACATTGTGGAAAGTGTTTCACAATTAATACCGCCTGGAACACCATAGTGTGATGGTGTGTCCGAACATCATAACTGCACCCTATTGGATATGGTGCATGCCATGATGTTTCTTATCAAATTACCACTATCATTTATGGGTTAGGCATTAGAGACAACCGCATTCACTTCAAAAGGGGCACCACGCAAGTCCGTTGAGACGACACCGTTTATAGAAACCTAAGTTGTCGTTTCTTAAAAGTTTGGGGCTGCGATGCTTATGTGAAAAAGTTTCAGGCTGATAAGCTCGAACCCAAAGAGGATAAATGCATCTTCATAGAATACCCAAAAACAGTTGGGTGTACCTCCTATCTGGAAGCAAAAGTAATTGCTTCTAGAAACGAGTCCTTTCTCGAGGAAAAGTTTCTCTCGAAAGAATTGAGTGGGAGGATGGTGGAGACTTGATAAGGTTATCGAACCGTCGCTTCAACTAGTGTGTAGCAGGGCACAGGAAGTTGTTCCTGTGGCACCTACACCAATTGAAGTGGAAGCTTATGATAGTGATCATGAAACTTCGGATCAAGTCACTACCAAACCTCGTAGGACGACGAGGATGCGCACTACTTCAGAGTAATGCGTGATCCTGTCTTGGAAGTCATGTTTCTAGACAACAATGAACCTACGAGCTATGGAGAAGCGATGGTGGGCCCATATTCCGACGAATGGCTCGAGGCCATGAAATCCGAGATAGAATCCATGTATCAGAACAAAGCATGGACTTTGGTGAACTTGCCCGATGATCGGCAAGCCATTGAGATAAATGGATCTTTAAGAAGAAGACGGACATGGACGGTAATGTTACCGTCTATGAAGCTCGACTTGTGGCAAAGAGTATTTTCACAAGTTCAAGGAGTTGACTACGATGAGTTTTTCTCATCCGTAGCGATGCTTAGGTCCGTCGGAATCATGTTAGCATTAGCTACATTTATGAAATCTGGCAGATGGATGTCAAAACGAGTTTCCTTACCAGTTTTCGTAAGGAAAGGTTGTATGTGATACAATCAGAAAGGTTTTGTCGATACTAAGGATGCTAAAAGGTATGCTAGCTCCAGCGATCCTTCCATGGATTAGAGCAAGCATCTCGGAGTCAGAATATACGCTTTGATGGAGTGATCAAAGTTTTTGGGTTTATACAAAGTTTGTTGGAAACTTGTATTTACAATAAAGTGAGTGGGAGCGCTACAACATTTCTGATAAGTATATGTGAATGACATATTGTTGATCCGAAATGATGTAAAATTTCTGGAAAGCATAAAGGGTTGTTTGAAAGGAGTTTTTCAAAGGAAGACCTGGATAAAGCTGCTTACATATTGGGCATCAAGATCCATAGAGATAGATCAAGACGCCTGATGATACTTTCAAAAGACAGCACACCTTGACATGATTTTGAAAGAGTTCAAAATAGATCAGCAAAGAAGGAGTTCTTGGCTGTGTTACAAGGTGTGAGTATTGAGTGAGACTCAAGACCTGACCACAGCGGAAGATAGAGAAAGGACGAAGGTCGTCCCCTATGCTTTAGACATAGGCTCCATAGTATGCTATGCTGTGTACCGCACATGTAGTGTGCCTTGCCATGAGTTGGTCAAGAGGGTACAATGGTGATCCGGGAAAGGATCTCATGACAGCGGTCGAACTTATCCTTAGTACCTAGTGGATTAAGGAATTTTCTCGATTATGGAGGTGGAAAGGAGTTCGTCGTAAAGGGTTACGTCGATGCGAACTTTGACACTAATCCGGATGACTCTGAGTAGTAAACGGGATTCGTATAGTAGAGCAATTATTTGAAATGGCTCCAAATAGCGCGTGGTAGCATCCACAAGATGACATAGATATTCGTAAAGCACACGGTTCTGAAAGGTTCAGACCCGTTGACTAATAACCTCTCTCACAAGCATAACATGACCAAACCAGAACACATTGAGTGATAATCACATAGTGATGTGAACTAGATTGATGACTCTAGTAAACTCTTTAGATGTTGGTCACATGGTGATGTGACCAGTGAGTGTTAATCACATGGTGATGTGAACTAGATTATTGACCCTAGTGCAAGTGGGAGACTGTTGGAAATATGCCCTAGAGGCAATATAAATGGTTATTATTATATTTCTTTGTTCATGGTAATTGTCTATTATTCATGCTATAATTGTATTGTCCGGAAATCGTAATACATGTGTGAATACATAGACCACAACCTGTCCCTAGTAAGCCTCTAGTTGACTAGCTCGTTGATCAACAGATAGTCATGGTTTCCTGACTATGGACATTGGATGTCATTGATAACGGGATCACATCATTAGGAGAATGATGTGATGGACAAGACCCAATCCTAAGCATAGCATAAAAGATCGTGTAGTTTCGTTTGCTAGAGCTTTTCCAATGTCAAGTATCTTTTCCTTAGACCATGAGATCGTGCAACTCCCGGATACCGTAGAAGTGCTTTGGGTGTGCCAAACGTCACAACGTAACTGGGTGACTATAAAGGTGCATTACGGGTATCTCCGAAAGTGTCTGTTGGGTTGGCACGGATCGAGACTAGGATTTGTCACTCCGTGTAAACGGAGAGGTATCTCTGGGCCCACTCGGTAATGCATCATCATAATGAGCTCAATGTGACTAAGGCGTTAGTCACGGGATCATGCATTGCGGTACGAGTAAAGAGACTTGCCGGTAACGAGATTGAACAAGGTATTGGGATACCGACGATCGAATCTCGGGCAAGTAACATATCGATTGACAAAGGGAATTGCATATGGATTGATTGAATCCTCGACACCGTGGTTCATCCGATGATATCATCGTGGAACATGTGGGAGCCAACATGGGTATCCAGATCCCGCTGTTGGTTATTGACCGGAGAGGCGTCTCGGTCATGTCTGCATGTCTCCCGAACCCGTAGGGTCTACACACTTAAGGTCCGGTGACGCTAGGGTTGTAGAGATATATGTATGCGGAAACCCGAAAGTTGTTCGGAGTCCCGGATGAGATCCCGGACGTCACGAGAGGTTCCGGAATGGTCCGGAGGTAAAGATTTATATATGGGAAGTCTTATTTTGGTCGCCGGAAAAGTTTCGCGCTTTATCGGTATTGTACCGGGAGTGCCGAAAGGGGTCCGGGGGTCCACCAAGGGGGTCCACCAGCCCCGGGGGGCCACATGGGCTGTAAGGGGTGCGCCTTGGCCTATGTGGGCCAAGGGCACCAGCCCCAAGAGGCCCATGCGCAAGAGATAGGAAAAAAGGGAGAGTCCTAAAGGGGGAAGGCACCTCCGAGGTGCCTTGGGGGGGAAGGACTCCCCCCTGGCCGCACCCTTCCTTGGAGGAAGGGGCAAGGCTGCGCCCCCCCTCTCCCTTGGCCCTATATATAGTGGGGGGAAGGGAGGGCAGCAAGATCTAAGCCTTGGGCGCCTCCCTCCTCCCCTGCAATACCTCTCTCTCTCTCGCAGAAGCTCGGCGAAGCCCTGCCGGAGACCCGCTACATCCACCACCACGCCGTCGTGCTGTTGGATCTCCATCAACCTCTCCTTCCCCCTTGCTGGATCAAGAAGGAGGAGACGTCGCTGCACCGTACGTGTGTTGAACGCGGAGGTGCCGTCCGTTCGGCACTCGGTCATCGGTGATTTGGATCACGGCGAGTACGACTCCGTCATCCACGTTCATTGGAACGCTTCCGCTCGCGATCTACAAGGGTATGTAGATCCACTCCTTTCCCCTCGTTGCTAGTAGACTCTATAGATGCATCTTGGTGAGCGTAGGAAAATTTTAAATTATGCTACGATTCCCAACACTGTTCATCCACCCCCACCGGGAACTATTCATCCAAACCCCCCAGCAACGCTCACTGTTCATCCAGAGGCAACACCACGGGGTCCTGTTCATCCACCCCCACCGGGAACTGTTCATCCAACCCAACCCCCAGCAACGCTCACTGTTCATCCATAGGCAGCATCTATCGGCTTCAGTTAGCAGCAGTAGCGAAGGAATCGCTCGATCGGGTTCAGTTAACAGCCATCGATCGATCGCTCGGGTTCAGTAACGCGTAGCCTGCAGTGCAATCGCTCGAGTCCAGTTAGAGCCCAACGCCTCGCTCGGGTTCAGTTAGAGCCCAACGGCTCGCACCCACGCACGTGCGTGTACGAGAGAAACGCGCATCGGCCCCGACCACCCACCGTAACCGGGAACACCCCGATATTTTCCTCGCCCTCGCTTCTACCACGGTTTTTTCCGTCATGGACGGCCCAAAGAATGTCATGCAGCTGCGTCTCCGGCCCGCCCAGGACGAAAAGCCCATTTTCTATCATGATTTTTTGTCATAGAAGTAGGACCCCACCACATCTATGATGATACCGGGTTTTGTCACAATTATCATCATAGAAGTGTCATAAGTGTGACAGAAAAAAATTCCGTTCGGCCCAAAATGTCACGGATGTGTCTTTTTTTCTGTAGTATATGTACCCGGTACCCTCGGAACACTTCCGGTATCCAAATACCATCATCCTATATATCAATCTTTACCTCTCGACATTTTCAAGACTCCTCGTCATGTCTGTGATTTCATCCGGGACTCCAAACAACATTTGGTCACCAAATCACATAACTCATATAATACAAAATCGTCATCGAACGTTAAGTGTGCGGACCCTGCGGGTTCCAGAACTATGTAGACATGACCGAGACACCTCTTCAGTCAATAACCAATAGCGGAACCTGGATGCTCATATTGGTTCCCACATATTCTATGAAGATCTTTATCGGTCGTACCGTAATGACAACATACGTTATTCCCTTTGTCATCGGTATGTTACTTTCCCGAGATTCGATCGTCGGTATCTTCACACATAGTTCAATCTCGTTACCGACAACTCTCTTTACTCGTTCCATAATACATCATCTTGTAACTAACTCATTAGTTACTTTGCTTGCAAGGTTTCTTATGATGTGCATTACTGAGAGGGCCCAGAAATACCTCACCGATACTCGGAGTGACAAATCCTAATCTCGATATATGTCAACCCAACAAACACCTTCGGAGATACCTATAGAGCATCTTTATAATCACCCAGTTACGTTGTGATGTTTGATAGCACACAAGGTATTCCTCCGGTATCCGGGAGTTGCATAATCTCATAGTCGAAGGAATATGTATTTGACATGAAGAAAGCAATAGCAATAAAACTGAACGATCAATATGCTAAGCTAACGGATGGGTCTTGTCCATCACATCATTCTCCTAATGATGTGATCCTATTCATCAAATGACAACACATGTCTATGGTTAGGAAACTTAACCATCTTTGATTAACGAGCTAGTCTAGTAGAGGCTTACTAGGGACATGGTGTTTTGTCTATGTATCCACACATGTATCAAGTTTCCGGTTAATACAATTCTAGTATGAATAATAAACATTTATCATGATATAAGGAAATATAAAATAACAACTTTATTATTGGCTCTAGGGCATATTTCCTTCATGATGATGTACCTTGACCATCAGTACGGGTAAGTCTGTGCCGGTGAGAATGATCCCATTCAACATAATATGCTGACCTAACCAAGAACGTGTATGATTTTGTATAGTGCCATGCCACGAAATCTTCATCCATATGATCGCTAAGGGGTATCCGAAGAATCCTGTCAACTTCAATAGGGTAAAAAAATCTCGTATTAACACAGGGTTAAAACCGAACTGACCGAGCTAATTTCGGTTGTCTAGGCTTCAGTCCCTTTTTTTCAGTTTGTAATTCGGTTCTCGGCTAAAATACCCACCCGTTGCCCCGGGGGTGAAGCAGCCAATGACCGGGCCAAGAGTTTTGTCTCCATTTTGGGAGTTTCGGCTCGATGTTTTGCATCGCTCCTCTAGCCTCTGATATGAGTTAGAATGCTGCTACACACACGGCAAACTCTGAACGATTTTCTAATGATGCAGCAATCAAGCCGTCCATGCTCAGAGCAAACCTGGATAGCACCGTTCAATCTCCATCGTCCAAAGTTCGGACAGGTCTCTGTCGCCTGCACAGTAGTTTCGTATGAGTTGAATGGCAGAATTGTGAAACACATGAATGTGAAAAACTCAGGAATCTGATGGGGTTCACAAAGCGAAACAGAGTATTACAAAAACATAGGAAAACCGCAAGAATGGTCATTTGGATGAAATGTAGGAAAAACATAAGAAAAGAACCTCGATCCTCCACAAGTAAATCTAAAAATGAGGTTGGAATGGATGTTCAAATTACTATGAAACTGAAGCATAAGAATCCATTTCATACGGATTTGGGTGCCATCATTCCTCGATCCAAAGGTGTAACACCCCGAGAATCATGCTAAAGTAATCTCCCCTAATGGTGGCCATGTCATCGTGATTACTATGCAGCTTGCCACTTGTCCAAAAATCAAAGCCTTTTTCAAATTTAAAATAAGTCAAATATTTATTTCTTCAAACATTAAAATTAAAATGTTCACCTTATCCTAGAAATTCCCCTGGTCATTTTCATGTTGAAACCAGCCTCTTTTGAATTCCCAAAATGCCCATGAGAACTAATTTAGTGGTCGAGTAGCATTTTAAATTGGCCTTTTCAATTTCTAAAAATGGTTAGACAACTCCTTTTGATCACAAACTTTTTGTTCCATCTCAAGATTTTGTGTTAGAACTATGTGCCAAGTTCTGTTCAAAGCAAAACTCATTTGGTACAAAAAAAAATGCAAAACAGTGATTGAAATGTTTGACAGAAAAGGAGAAAGGATAAAAGGCCTAAGGAGCTATTATGCACTCGCCCTACTCCTACAGTACAAGGCCCAGCCCACAACCAGCCATCCCCTACCTTGCTACAGAGAAAGAGATAGTGGCGGCCATCCAGGCCGCCATGGCCAACGATGGCGCCGTGTCGGCCATCCCCCGGCTCCCTTGGGCTATAAGACCGACCCCGCGACCCCGGGGCGAACCCTAGTCCTTCCCTCTCTTCCTCCCCGCGCCGCTTCGCCCTCACGCACAAACCCGACGACATAGCCGACATAGCCTCCTCCATCCACGCGGCCACTGCCCTCCCAGTCGACTGAAACTACGCGTGGAGCTCTGCCGCACTCGGCTTCTTCGACTACGACAACCCGTTCGAGCTGGAGCGCTCTACACCGTCCCCTTTGTCTTCATCTTCTTCTTCGGCAGCCGCACGATGTCGCCATCGATTTGCCGCACCTCGACCTCCTCCGGCTTCATCGAGCTGCTCCTTGCCATCGATGTGAGCACCTCGCATTCCCCCCTGTTTCTGCCATCGTTCTCGTTCCCTGGTTACCATCGCCATTGTCGGAGCTCCGCCGTCGCTACTGAGCTCCGTGTCGTTGTTCTAGCTTCCCTCGGGCTTAGCCGAGCACGTCAGCACGCTCGTGGTGTCGTATAGAATCTGTCCAGCCCGTCAGCTCGTCGTGTGCGAGGACGTGGCCTCGAGTCCCTTGAGCCTGAACCTCGTGTCGATGCCTCGTCGCCGATGCTGCGCTACAGCTGCTGCGCTGCTCTGCGTGTTGCTACTGCCTGCTGCTGATGCCGCGCAGCCACCCGCGCTGGCCACTTCCGCCAGCCCCCGCTCGCTGGCCGCGTCCGCCCCAGCCCCGCGCCCGCCGCCGTGGCCGCCTTGTGCGCGCCCTAGTCTTGCACCACGCCCGCTCCCGCTTCTGCCAGCTGGCGCATCGCCCGTCGCTGCTGCCCCAGCACCGCGGCCGCCTGCTGCCGTCGCTGCGTGTTGCTCGCCTACTGCCGCTGCTTTTGCTTGTTGTTGCGGCTTTGCTGCTGCTACTCTGCTTGCTGGACTGCTGCTTGCTAGCGCTGCTCTATTACTGCTTGCTGCTAGCGCTGCCGCTGCTAACTGAGCTGTTGCCGCTGCTTGCTCATAGCCACAGCCGCTGCCCCCTTTGCTTTTGCCATTGTTGGCCGCTCCTGCACTGGCCTCGGTTTTGGCTGTAGCCATGGCCGAGTGCCCTGTGCGGTGCCTATGTGTGCACATGCGTGAGGCTTGCTATGCCTCTGGCCGGCCCTGTTAGATTAAGATTAGGATTAGTTCTTATTTAGTTTAATGTGTTTATGACATTTGGGTCCCACCTTTTCAACTTAAATAAAATCAGTTTAGAAATTATTAGGAAACTGACATGCGGGACCCTCATGCACTATTCACCCTGTTGACAAGTCTTTGTTGACTGGGTCAACTGAGCCATCTGACCCACCTGTCAGCCTCGGTGGTGCACTGTGGGTGCACTGCACTGGGTGCACCTAGTGTTTCACTGTGATTTTCGAATTTAAGATAATTCCAGTAATTTTAGAAAATCATTTTAAAACTTCAATAAATCATATAAACTAATCCCATAAAATAAACCGTAGCTCCGATGAAAAAACTTTATACATGAAAGTTGCTCAGAAAAATCCAACAAATCCAAATACGCACTCGGTTCATTCGTCGCATGCCTCTATCATATCGAACGTGGAACCGTCCCCCTCCGTTTCATCTGTCCAAAATACCTAACACTGGGAAAACATTCCCGGATGTTTTCCCTCTTCGTCTATATCACCTAGCACCGCGTTAGATCGCTCCTAGCACCGCGTTTTACCATGTTAAGCTTTATGATGCTTTGATTGCTCTGTTATTTATTGTGTTCCCCCTCCGTTACTTCTTTCCGATAGACCTCGAGACCGCTGCCGATGCCACTATGTTCGACTACGTCACCAACGACCCTCCTTCTTGTCTGAGCAACCAGGCAAGCCCCCGCTTTGATCATCCCGATATCGCCCATTCCATTCTCTCATGCTTGCATTAGATTTTGCTACTGTAATTGATTGCTCCTATTCTGATGCATAGCCTACTTTTGTAACCTGCTTATTGTTACCTACCTGCTTATCCTAAACTGCTTAGTATAGGTTGGTTAGTGATCCATCAGTGACCCCCACATGGTCCTTGTTGCCCCTGCTTCATCATCAACGACTCGATCAACATGATCGACGACCAGAGTCCGACACCTCACATCACATCACGCCCCTTTTGTTGTTCGACTCAGCAGAGTTACCATCGAGTGCCGAGGGTGGAACCTCATACATCACTCCTGATGAGATCTCTGTAGTGTAGCTATTCGGTCGTGGTCATCGAGGGTGATTTCCTCCTTAACCACTTCCGATACGACTCTGTCGTGCAACCCCTCAAGTGTGAACCTCGAGGGTGGTTCCTCTTATGTTCACCTTGATAATTACATCGAGTGGAATCCACCGAGGGTGGTTCCTCAGGGTTCCCCTTGCTGTTAGACACACAGTTACTATGGTTACTATGACTTTACACTGAACCTTGTTACTAAAGACGGGTCGGCCCTGAGGGGTACCCGCGCGAGCTTAATTGCGAGTGATGTGGAGTCGGATTGACCTGGAAGGTGCCAGCGAGATACTTACGGCGCGTGGTCGGGCATTCTTAGCCCTTGCCGCAAGTCCTCGAGACGGGGCGACGGGGTCACATCGATCGTGAGTCTCTGCTCGTTACCGCGTGCTCCTAATCCACTACGATTTGGATATTTGATCCGAGGGGCCTCTAGCCTGATAGCACTAACCATCACGTGGGCATAGTATGGCGTTCTGTGTGGTATGCATCAGCCGAAGCTTAATAGACGTCATGCGACTGAGCGGCGCGCACCGGGTTGGACTGCGTAAGCACCTACCTTTTTAAGGAGGTAGCTAGGTCTGCTCACCGGCCGCCCACACAACGTGCAGGAGTTCCCGGGGCGATGGCCCAAGACCCCTGGGGGCATAGGTTTAGTCCGGCGTGCTGACCTCTCTATTAAGCCTAGGTCGGGTTGCGGCGTATTGTTTGGCCGAGGCCGGGCATGACCCAGGAAAGTGTGTCCGGCCAGAGTTAAGCGAGCGTGGTGGGTAAGTTGGTGCACCCCTGCAGGGAAGAAAACATCTATCGATAGCCTGTCCTACGGTAATAGACACTTGGAGTTGTATCCCGATCGATACAACTAGAACTGGATACTTGAGGTGATAACTGGATAGTATGGCTCTGGGATTGCTTTCTCGTAGGGAGTCGAGAAAGGATCTCTGACCGAGGTTGATAACACTACTACTACTACTTTACTTTATGGTATTCTGTACTCTTCTGAATGCTGCAAGATGCTTGGAGCTGCTTGAAGATGCTAGTTTCAATAGGACTATGTGAAAGGACATGCGGTGCCCCCATGTGTGGTTTTGGTAATTGATGACATTCTCTATGGACTAATGGTTGCATTGAGTTATATTTGAAGGATTTGTCCATAGGCATTTCTTGAAGTCCATGTGTTGGTTTCAAGGAGTTTATGTGTTGATCAAGGTGCTATTAAGGAATTACCCAAAGATTGGTCATGTGAGTGTTGAGCTTATTGCAAGCATGTCTTGAAGAAGAAGATTGTGTGATCATTCATGTTTACCTTCAAGACATCATCCAAACGAAGAGAGTTGGAAAGATTCAAGGTTGATCAAGACTAAGTCAAGAGTGAATCAAGTTGATCAACTCACAAAGCGTAAAGGATGTACCGAGAGGGATCAAGTGATCCCATGGTATGGTAAGCATTGTCCATTGCACTTTGTGTACTAACCCATGGTCTATGTGAGAGTTCTATGTGGGGTTAGGTGCATGTCCATGGCTTCCGTCAAGAGGAAGATATCATACAACCCATGGAAAGGATGACATCAAGTGGTGATCGTCATCAAGATTACCGTGTGCAAGTTCAAGTGGAGCATCACGAAGAGATCAAGTGCTTGAAGCTTGCCATACATTGTGATGTCAATGGACTTGTGAAAATGTGAAGAGTGGCTCACCCATAGTGGAGTATGGGGGAGCAATAATCTAGTCTCCATCGACCCAACGCAATCAAGAAATGTGGTCCATCTTGAGGAGGACAAGATCATCATCATCTAGCTCAAGTGGATCATGTGCAAGGCAAAGGTTTGCCCTTGATAGGTTTTCTATTTTACCGGTCTCATGGTGGTTGTTGGGAGACCGGGTTACAGGATCGATTGCCGTACTATCAAGGGGGGCTCTCAAGTTGGTAGCTTGGTCGTATCATTAGTAGAGAGCTCAAACCATTGCATCCTTGCATCATGTTTCTTGTTTCTTGTTTGGTTCTCTTTGTGAGTCTTAGAGCTTATGGTCATCTTGATGACAAGCTTGAGCTCATCGAAAACGGAGTTCACATGCTTCTTCTATTGCGTTTTCGGTGTTGGAGGTTTTACCGGTCTCTTTCGAGGAAGGGTTCTCAACATTTTCTTATGGGCCTTTTCTCATTTGCTTCTCATTGTTATTTCTATCAAGATTGTGTTAGCCCCTGTCGCTAGCTTTCCAACAAACTTGGTTTCGTCGAATTCGGAGTCCGTTTGCAGAAGTTGTGGTAGTGTTGGTGTTCTCAAAAGGCCGCAGTGGTACTACCGCGGACAGGAGCGGATGTAATTTTTTACTACCGCTCTTGGGAGCGGTACTACCGCTTGGAGCAGTACTACCGTGGCTACTTCCGCTCCGGACCAAAAACTTGTCACAAGTCTAGCGGTGGTAGGCACGGATGTAATTTTTTAGTACCGCTTGCAAGAAGTAGTACCGCTACCCTTAGCAGTAGTACCGCTACCCCTAGCGGTAGTACCGTGAGGTCAAGCGGTACTACCGCTCCGACGATTCTTCTGGTTTTTTTTGCCTCCTCGTTGTTGTGTTTCCAAGGGCTACTACCGCCCTAGCGGTAGTACCGCTCCTTGGAGCGGTAGTACCGCTCGGTGCGGGCTGTGAGAATAACGGTTGGATTTTTTCCCCACCTATAAAAGGGGGTCTTCTTCCCCAATGAACCTAATCCTTTGAGCTCGTGTTCTTTCCTCATTGGTGACCTTCTTCGAGCTTGCTAACTCTCAATCCCTCCATGGATTCTTGCTAGTTTTTGAGGGAAAAGAGAGAGGAGATCTAGATCCACATTTCCACCAATCACTTTCTCCTCTATGTGAGGGGAACCCTTTGGATCTAGATCTTGGAGTTCTTCGTGTTCTCCTTCTTGTTCTTCCTCTCATTTTCCTCCCTAGCATTAGTTGCTTTGGTGGGATTTGAGAGAGAAGGACTTGGGCACTCCGTGTGCCCTTGCCATTGCATTTGGTGCATCAGTTTGAGTTCTCCACGTGATACGTGGAAGTTACAAGTTGATAAGCTTATTACTCTTGGGTGCTTGGTACCCTTGAGCTTGTTCCTCTTGGGTGCTTGGGCGCCCTAGACGGTTGGTGGTGTTCGGAGCTCAATCATTGTGGTGTAAAGCTCTGAGCAAGCGTCGGGGTCTCCAATTAGGTTGTGGAGATCGCCCGAGCAATTTGACGGGTTCGGTGACCGCCCCCAAGGGTTGCCAAAGTGTACGGGTTCGGTGACCGCCCCCAAGGGTTGCCATTCGTACGGGTTCGGTGACCGCCCTCAGGGGTCCCTTAGTGGAATCATGGCATCTTGCATTGTGCGAGGGCGTGAGGAGATTACGGTGGCCCTAGTGGCTTCTTGGGGAGCATTGTGCCTCCACACCGCTCCAAACGGAGATTAGCATCCGCAAGGGTGTGAACTTCGGGATACATCGTCATCTCCGCGTGCCTCGGTTATCTCTTACCCGAGCTCTTTACTTATGCACTTTACTTTGTGATAGCCATATTGTTTCTTGTCATATATCTTGCTATCACCTAGTAGTTTATCTTGCTTAGCATAAGTTGTTGGTGCACATAGGTGAGCCTAGTTGTTGTAGGTTTTGTGCTTGACAAATTAACCGCTAGGTTTATTCCGCATTTGTTCAAGCCTAAACCGTAATTATTTTAAAGCGCCTATTCACCCCCCTCTAGGCGACATCCTCGATCTTTCAATTGGTATCAGAGCCTCGTCTCTCTTTATAGGGCTTAACCGCCTAGAGAGTAAGGATGTCGACTAGGGGTTTAGGATTCTCTGACACTCTTAGTTTCGATGGCACAAATTTTGATGTTTGGGTAATTCGCATGCTTAATCTCTTTAGGGTCATGGACCCAAATTTAGAGCGAATTGTAGATATGGGTTTTTCTCCTCCAAAGGATCCACAAAGATTATCTTTAGAGGATGAGAAAAACTCTTATCTCAATGCCCAAGCTTCTAATGTGCTTTTTGATGCTTTGAGCAATGTAGTTATATTTCAACTCATGCCGTTTCTGGATGCTCATGAGTTGTGGACAAAGCTTCAAGACAAATATGGCATGTCCGAGATTTGTGGAGATGATTGTCCTCCTTCCACCTCCGGTCGTATAGTATTCTCAACTTCTTCTACTTCACCTACATGTGGTTTGCCACAAGGTAATGATATGGTGAGTAGTGGTGTTCATTGCAATGATTATAGTGAGCTTATTATTGATGATCCTTCATCACTTTATTATTGCAATGCTTCACCTTTGGACTTTAACACTTCGAGCACTCTAAATGTTTCACATGCTTGTGTTAAAAGTTCTTGCATATCTTGTTGAAATTGCTTGCTCAAATCTCATGATGATATGCTTTCTATGTCTTGTTGCCATGATAAAAATGTATCTATTTCCTCGAGTTGTTGTGCTAACAATGTAGAGGAAACCCAACACTCCATGGAACAAGATGTGGTCTGGAACGGTGCTTCAAGGGATCCTACATCATCATCGATTGCTTTTTGCCTTATGGCCAAGGCTTCAAAGGTATCTCCCACTTTGAATCCCAATGTATCTTGTGATAATATTGATGATGGCAAGAGTGATGATGATGTCGATTATGATGAAGAGAATGATGATGTTGCCTCCTTAAAAGTTAAGGGGGGAATAATTTTTAAAGCTCTTCTTAAGAATAAAATTGCTCGTTCCAACTTCATGGAAATCATGTCTATTGCTATTGAGGGCAAGAAATATATTGATGAGTTGGAATCTTGTCTTGAGGAGCATGAGGTCGCCATTGATAAAATGGAAGGTCATGAGCATGATTACGCTAATGAGATTGCGGACCTCTCTCAAGCTCTTGAACTTGAACAAACCACCAAGGAATCTCTTGAGGAGACTTTTGCTCTAGAGTTATCTAGAGTGAAGGAATATCATGATAGAGCTCTTGAGGTGGCCAATGTCTTTGAAACTAAAAATGCTAAGCTTGAAGTTGCTCATGCTAGACTCCTTGAGGATTTTGAGCAGCTCGAAAATGGCTCAAGGGTCATCAAGGGTGAGCTCATCAAACTCACCGAGTCTCATGCTCAACTTGAAGCTTCTTATTTAAAAGAGCTTGCCAAGTTGCCTTCTCCTCTTGTTGTTAATGATGATGCTTGTGCTACTAACTCTATTTCTTGTGAAGCATCCATTTTAAAGGAGAATGTTGAGCTAAGGGCTCAACTTGAGTTGCTATTAGCAATTATGGGAAATTGGAAGAAAGTCATGAAAAGCTTTCTAGCTCTCATGATGATCTTCTTGTATCCCATAATGTGCTAAAAATAGCTCATGAGGCTATGATTGCTAAGGTAACATCTAGTGAGCCTCATGTGGACATTAGCACTACTTTTAGTCAAAATGCTATATTGCCTTGTGCTAGTCCTCGTAATTCGTCTATGCATAACATTGGTACATCTTGTGATGAATTGCTTTCCTTGCCTTGTTGCTCCAATGATGAAGCTTATACTTCCTCTAGTACTTGTGTTGAGACTAACCATGTAGAGGAAATCAAAGAGCTCAAGGCCCAAGTCACTTCTTTGAAGAAAGACTTGGAAAAGTGTCATGAAGGGAAATCCACACTCAACAATATCTTGAGTGTGCAAAAATCCCCCAATGACAAAGGTGGACTTGGATTCAACTCCAACAAGAAGAAGAAGTCCAAGATGAACAAGAAGAAGGGCCAAGAACATGTCAAGAATTTGGCCAAGATTATTTGCTTCAAGTGCAAAATTGAAGGGCACCATGTTAGATCTTGCCCATTGAAGAAGAAGTCCATTAGTGACAAGCAACAAGGGAAGCGGCTACAAGTGCATTCTCATGCTCAACCTCAAGTTGAAGAAAGGCCTCTTCCCAAGAAGACTCAAGCTAATGCTTCTCAAGTTGAGAAATCAAGTGAGAAGAAAGTGAAGAGTAGACGTTGCTACCTATGTCGTGAAAAAGGTCACGTCGCTTCTTCATGCACGAATGGTACCTTATCCAACCCTATTCTAATTGATGATATCTATTCTCTTGGGAAGGATAAGGTTGGCAATGTGTTTGCCAAATTTGTTGGTACTCAAAGTGGTGTCAAGAAAAGAACCATTTGGGTAGCCAAGCCTATTGTGACTAACCTCTTAGGACCCAACTTGGTTGGGGACCAACTAGCTCATACTTGATCAATAGGTGTTGTTGGAGTACATTGGATACTTGGCTACATTATGAAGAATTAAGGGGACTTCATCACTCTTATTGTCTCAAGCCAAGTCAATCGAATCATCAAGCTTATATCTTATATCCAATGTGCCTCCTTGCGGTAACTTGTACTTAAATTGCTTACATTGAAAGTTACTTGCCCCCTTGCATCTATTGGTTTTGTTCCTTGCATGTGTTTGTATATGTTGTGTCTCCAAATTGCTTATCTTGAGTAATCAAGTTTATGTATGTTGGTTTGCACTTCATGTACATGTCTGTCGTACGTTGAGCCTTTGTGCATCTTGTTTGTATCTTAGTTGGCTCTTGTGAGAGATTAATGGAATATCCCATTATGGGGGAGTGATGTGCTTTGTGCACCTCACAATCCTATAAATGTGTGTACATGAGTAATACCATCTAGTATTGATATTTCAAGATTATGTAGTCGCTATGTGGTATGTCTTCTCATGAGAAATTCAAATTCTAAATTGTCCATTAATTACCTCTTGTTGGATCGTTATTTTTGCCTCTTGTTTATCTTTAATTGGTATCACATTATGGGGGAGTAATATGCTATGTGTATATTACTAGCCTAGAAAATGTTTACATTTGAGATATTGTCACCTAGAATTGATATTGTAAATTATCTTGTTCCTAGGTGGCATGTTAGCTCTACAAGTTGCAATTTGCTTGTGTTTGGTGTGAAGATGATGTCGGATATCCTTGCTATCTACCACCGGGAATTATTTTCAAATACTTCTTGTCTTTTGACAATTGGTACTCACTTGTGTGTGGTAGAAATTTTTGATCATCTTCACGTTGGCGTTTGCCTTTTATTTGCCTTATCTCTTGCCAAGTTTGTGTCAACTCCCATTACCTTCCGTGCCACTTGAGGATCTTGTTGTTTTCTTGATCTTGTCTAGTGTTTTCCTTGATATAGTGAACGTGGTGATCCTACCTTGTGCATTTGTATTCAAATGCAAATTCTCTATAATGCACAACTCGTTGGGGGAGCTATCCTATTTTCTATAAAACGCTAAACTTGTGATCCATTTTAAGTGTGTGTTGGTGGACGGCAAGCCGTTTCTTTTTGGTACTTGTGCCATCATGAAACTTTGTAGAGAGCTTGGTTTGTTTGGAACCATCCTCTCTTTTGGGAGTTTGATATCATTTTGTGGGATCCAATGGATATCTCATTCCTTGATGTATCTTTTAATGATATCTTTCAAGTGATGATTTCTCCATTTGGTATTCTTTTCACTTGGTATTTCCTTGTATTTTGGTATCGGTTCTTGAAAGTCTTGAGCATGCATATTAACTTCATGTAGTTTCCTTGGCATGCTTTCTCTCTTTGACCCAATATATAGGGGAAACTCCACCAAGTCTCAAATTGGATGAGATGTGCATGAAATTCATTTTCATAGCTATGTGCACATATTTATGTGGAGTTTGTCCTATGCATTGTTGGTTCTCTAACTCTTTGGTCCCAATGAGTTTGGGTACCATTTTGTTTGTGTTGTTGTTCTAGGAACAATTGGAGATGCATTGGATGCTCGGCTACTCACAAGGAAGGTGTTGTCACCATGTGCTTTTTGGAGTCAAGCTAGGATGATCAATGAACTACTCTGTACCTTCAATTGGTATCTACTTCATCCTTCCAATGTTAACTCGGTAACAAGTATCTTCATATACTTCATGCACACATTTCTTACATCAACCTTGTGTAGGTTGTATCATGGCATGTTATTCATTCTCTCTTGTGATACTTGTTTCCTTTCTCAAAGCATCGCAACAATGATCTCTTGTTGCTAGTTGTGATGTCTTTGATGGTTGTGTGGTAGGAATTCATTTATATACAATAAGACCATATCTAGCCATGTGCTATGCTTCCAAGCAAATATCTTATTGGTATATGTATGACGTCCTTTTGGATATCTTGTTCCTTCTTGTTGTAACTATTTCGGGTGTACATCCTTCTTTGTAGATATATATCATCATGATTTCGTCTACCTAGAACCTTATACACTTGAGAGAAATTACATCCCTAGATGATATCCTTTCTTTCACGTCCACCTTGTCTCTCTTTTGTTATTTCTTTGGTGGCTCCGTGAAAGCTTTTGCCTTGAGTATGTGTCGTATCTCGTTGCATCTTGATGCACTCTTGTGTGGTGAAGATTATTTTCCTCATGCTTATCTTTACGAGGCTTTTGCCATCTTAATTGGTATCCCTCGTCTTGATGAGGCTTTCTTCTTCTATCTTCACCACGGGTTGTCACAAGCATAGGTTCTCTATATGCTTATTAGTAAGCTTGTGAACCCATTTGCTAGTTGTGTGTGGGAATGATAGGCCTTGCACCGTGTGCCTCATTCTTCCAAGACTATGTTGATGCTTAATGCTCATCCGTACATTAGTCTTCTCAAGTGCTTTGCCATGACTCACATACATCATTTTGGTTGAGCCTACCCTTAAGTTGCCTCTTTTATATGTTGCTCAACCATTTGTTTGTTGCAAGTGCTAGGCTTTGTTTCCTACATGCTCACTTGCACTTGTTGTGAGTTTCTATTGATTTTCGGGGAGAGATGATCCTATTTTGTGCACTTGGTATCCTAATGCAAATATTGTAAGGAGTGCACAAATCATGGAGAGCTTCACTAGTGTCTTTAGAACACTCTGTTACTCTCTTGCACTTGTTGTGAGGTTCTATTGATCTTGGGGGAGTGACGATCCTATTTTGTGCTCGTTGTATCCCATTACAAAACTAAATTGTGCACAAATCATGGGGAGCTTCTCTAGTTTCTCTAGAACACTCCTTTGCTCATATCATAATTTATTTCATTCATATGGCATGTAGGATCATTGGTCTAGTTGGATCAATTGATATCCTTTGTTTGCTTGCTTCAATTGGTATCTTTTGATTGCTTGATTGCTTGTTTCTCTCTTTTTTATGTCTTTGTGGCATATCATTCTTTTGCTATCTTTGTGCCTCAATATAGTTTGTGTTCCTCCAAGTATTTACCTTTGGATATGTGTGTTGCATTCCACTCATTTGTTGAGAAATACATAATTTATGGAGGACCACAATTTATATTGGCCTTCTAAGCTTTTCGCCCATTTTGGCAATCGATGCCAATGGGGGAGAAGTTTCAGAGAGTTTTGTGAAGTTTAGAGAGTTGTCTTTTCTGGCTTTGGTTTGTTCCTAAGCATACGCATCTCGTACGCATGCATTATTGGTTGTTGCATTGCATGGTGATGCATAATTCCTTATATAAACTCTCTTGAAAGTGATTGTCATCAATTACCAAAATGGGGGAGATTGAAAGGACATGCGGTGCCCCCATGTGTGGTTTTGGTAATTGATGACATTCTCTATGGACTAATGGTTGCATTGAGTTATATTTGAAGGATTTGTCCATAGGCATTTCTTGAAGTCCATGTGCTGGTTTCAAGGAGTTTATGTGTTGATAAAGGTGCTATTAAGGAATTACCCAAAGATTGGTCATGTGAGTGTTGAGCTTATTGCAAGCATGTCTTGAAGAAGAAAATTGTGTGATCATTCATGTTTACCTTCAAGACATCATCCAAACGAAGAGAGTTGGAAAGATTCAAGGTTGATCAAGACTAAGTCAAGAGTGAATCAAGTTGATCAACTCACAAAGCGTAAAGGATGTACTGAGAGGGATCAAGTGATCCCATGGTATGGTAAGCATTGTCCATTGCACTTTGTGTACTAACCCATGGTCTATGTGAGAGTTCTATGTGGGGTTAGGTGCATGTCCATGGGCTTGCGTCAAGAGGAAGATATCATACAACCCATGGAGAGGATGACATCAAGTGGTGATCGTCATCAAGATTGCCGTGTGCAAGTTCAAGTGGAGCATCACGAAGAGATCAAGTGCTTGAAGCTTGCCATACATTGTGATGTCAATGGACTTGTGAAGATGTGCACCCATAGTGGAGTATGGGGGAGCAATAATCTAGTCTCCATCGACCCAACGCAATCAAGAAAGGTGGTCCATCTTGAGGAGGACAAGATCATCATCATCTAGCTCAAGTGGATCATGTGCAAGGCAAAGGTTTGCCCTTGATAGGTTTTCTATTTTACCGGTCTCATGGTGGTTGTTGGGAGACCGGGTTATAGGATCGATTGCCGTATTATCAAGGGGGGCTCTCAAGTTGGTAGCTTGATCGTATCATTAGTAGAGAGCTCAAACCATTGCATCCTTGCATCATGTTTCTTGGTTCTTGTTTGGTTCTCTTTGTGAGTCTTAGAGCTTATGGTCATCTTGATGACAAGCTTGAGTTCATCGAAAACGGAGTTCACATGCTCCTTCCATTGCGTTTTCGGTGTTGGAGGTTTTACCGGTCTCTTTCGAGGAAGGGTTCTCACCATTTTCTTATGGGACTTTTCTCATTTGCTTCTTATTGTTATTTCTACCAAGATTGTGTTAGCCCTTGTCGCTAGCTTTCCAACAAACTTGGTTTCGTCGAATTCGGAGTCCGTTTGCAGAAGTTGTGGTAGTTTTGGTGTTCTGAAAAGGCTGCAGCGGTACTACCGCGGACAGGAGCGGATGTAATTTTTTACTACCGCTCTTGGGAGCGGTACTACCGCTTGGAGCAGTACTACCGCGGCTACTTCCGTGGCTACTTCCGCTCGGGACCAAAAACTCGTCACAAGTCTAGCGGTGGTAGGCACGGATGTAATTTTTTAGTACCGCTCGCAAGCAGTAGTACCGCTACCCCTAGCGGTAGTACCGTGAGGTCAAGCGGTACTACCGCTCCGATGGTTCTTCTTGTTTTTTTGCCTCCTCGCTATTGTGTTTCCAAGGGCTACTACCGCCCTAGCGGTAGTACCGCTCCTTGGAGCGGTAGTACCGCTCGGTGCGGGCTGTGAGCATAACGGTTGGATTTTTTTCCCCACCTATAAAAGGGGGTCTTCTTCCCCAATGAACCTAATCCTTTGAGCTCGTGTTCTTTCCCCATTGTTGACCTTCTTTGAGCTTGCTAACTCTTAATCCCTTCATGGATTCTTGCTAGTTTTTGAGGGAAAAGAGAGAGGAGATCTAGATCCACATTTCCACCCATCACTTTCTCCTCTATGTGAGGGGAACCCCTTGGATCTAGATCTTGGAGTTCTTCGTGTTCTCCTTCTTGTTCTTCCTCTCATTTTCCTCCCTAGCATTAGTTGCTTTGGTGGGATTTGAGAGAGAAGGACTTGGGCACTCCGTGTGCCCTTGCCATTGCATTTGGTGCATCGGTTTGAGTTCTCCACGTGATACGTGGAAGTTACAAGTTGAGAAGCTTATTACTCTTGGGTGCTTGGTACCCTTGAGCTTGTTCCTCTTGGGTGCTTGGGCGCCCTAGACGGTTGGTGGTGTTCGGAGCTCAATCATTGTGGTGTAAAGCTCTGGGCAAGCGTCGGGGTCTCCAATTAGGTTGTGGAGATCGCCCCGAGCAATTTGACGGGTTCGGTGACCGCCCCCAAGGGTTGCCAAAGTGTACGGGTTCGGTGACCGCCCCCAAGGGTTGCCAAAGTGTACGGGTTCGGTGACCGCCCCCAAGGGTTGCCATTTGTACGGGTTCGGTGACCGCCCTCAAGGGTCCCTTAGTGGAATCACGGCATCTTGCATTGTGCGAGGGCGTGAGGAGATTACGGTGGCCCTAGTGGTTTCTCGGGGAGCATTGTGCCTCCACACCGCTCCAAACGGAGATTAGCATCCGCAAGGGTGTGAACTTCGGGATACATCGTCATCTCCGCGTGCCTCGGTTATCTCTTACCCGAGCTCTTTAGTTATGCAATTTACTTTGTGATAGCCATATTGTTTCTTATCATATATCTTGCTATCACCTAGTAGTTTATCTTGCTTAGCATAAGTTGTTGGTGCACATAGGTGAGCCTAGTTGTTGTAGGTTTTGTGCTTGACAAATTAACTGCTAGGTTTATTCCGCATTTGTTCAAGCCTAAACCATAATTATTTTAAAGCGCCTATTCACCCCCCTCTAGGCGACATCCTCGATCTTTCATTATGCCTTCTCTCTATTTTGGCATTTCTGCAGTCCAGTCCACATATACAGCCCCTCTTTAATAATGTTGCATATGTAGTGTAGATCCTTGCTTGCGAGTATTTTGGATGAGTACTCACGGTTGCTTGGCTCCCCTTTTTCCACCTCTTTCCATTCTTCCCGGATGCTGCAACCAGATGGTGGAGCCCAGGAGCCAGACGCCACCTTCGACGAAGACTACTACTACCCCGAGGGCGGATACTACTATGAGTTGGCCGACGACCAGGAGTAGTTAGGAGGCTCCCAGGCAGGAGGCCTTGCCTTTTCGATCGTTGCTGCTTTTGTGCTAGCCTTCTTAAGGCAACTTGTTCAACCTATGTATGTGCTCAGATATTGTTACTTTCGCTGACTCTTGTGTATTCGAGCTGATGTATTCGAGCCCTCCAGGCCCCTGGCTTGTAATATAAGGCTTGTATTATTTTAATTTGTGTCTAGCGTAGTGTTGTGATATCTTCCCGTGAGTCCTTGATCTTGATCATACACATTTGCGTGTATGATTAGTGTACGATTGAATCGGGGGCGTCACAAGTTGGTATCAGAGCCGACTGCCTGTAGGACCCCCCTTTCCGACTCCTTGGCCGAAGTTGAGTCTAGTCGTCCAAAACTGTTTTACTAACTTGGCTGTATGGCTTATGGACCCACGTCGTTACTGGATGGTATTAGGATCTTTTATTCCTCGTCTATACTCTGGGACTCTGATCTCTCGTCTATTCGGGTTAAACATTTTACTAACTGTCTGCAAAATTCTTAAGTAACAATGGACTATTCACATGTTCAGGCTCCTCTAGCGCCTAAACAAGTGCACGTAAGATGAGATATTTCTCTCCATTGTCCGAGACGTCTTCTCTTATTCACATGTTCTCTAGGTTGATGTAATTCACTCTTAATTTTAATACTCTCATTATGTCAGGATATCATAACCGTAAATCTACAAATGATGGTAAATATAATCCTGTGTTGCATATTTTATTGTCTTTTCTAGATGAGGTGGAATACTACAAAACAGAAGATCAACATGTCAACCACTGTATTATTACCTTGCCTATGCACTGTTTTCTTCAAAACGTCTGTGATGACGTGCGTGTCAGGTTAGATTTGGAACCCAAGTTGGCCCAACAAATAGTAGAACTTGAGCAAAACCTAGCTAGGACAGGTAAATGTGCTCTGAGTTTCTCTTGATGCGCTGCCCGTTTGTTTTGATGGGATCTGTTGACCATTATCCATGCGTGTCATAATAAGTAGTACTCCCTTCGTTCCTAAATATAAGTCTTACTAGAGATTCCACCAAGTAACTACATACGAAACAAAATGAGTGAATCTACACTCTAAAATATGTCTACATACATCCGTATGTTGCATCCCATTTGAAATGTCTAAAAAGACTTATATCTAGGAACTGAGGGAGTACTAGTGTGTGTCCCCGTTATTCGCTGTCTGTCGCCAAGCTTCTCTTCAAGAATCCTGCCATTGTCGGTTCTCTCCTCTCATGCAGTACCATCCACGGGTCCGGGTTGGTTGGTTGGTTCATGTGAGTGTGAATGTGATTCCCCCAGCCAGCCCCATGTGATGCAACATGTTGTCCCAACTGTGCCTGCCTGCGATCACCAAAGGATTTTTAGTATCTTACTACTAGTAGGACAGCTTTACTCCTCCTCCATGATCTTCTCTCTTCTTTCCTTTTAATGATGATCGGCTCTGTTCGTTGGTTGGACCGACCTGACGATGCCCGGGACCATGAGATGCCATGCTGAAGCAGACACCCATTAGTTAGTTATCAGAATCACTGGCCCTTCATTGTCTAGTGGATGCATCATCGTGGAGCACAAGCCTGGATTAATATTATGCTAGCAGTATCTGGGTGTGAATACATTGATCCTGACCTTGTTCACGATCTGGAGCATATGTGATGGGTAATAGCACAAGGCACTAGCAGAAGCAATTCAACATCCACAGTGAAATTCAGCAGTAAATATTCTCTCATACCAAGCACGTTTAGCAGTCTCAGTCTCATGATGATTTTACTCTTAACAAGTGAGCAAAGGGCGGAACCATCACTAATGATTTGGGTGTGGTGTGGGCAAACGACCCACAGTTCCATTCTCCCTGCTCTACTTTATTCCTCATCTCATCCTTTGGGTGAGAACATTACAGGCTCACTCATAACAACTCTAGGGGGAAGAAAAATAAACGAGAAATAATGATCCGAACATAGACCCTGAGGAGGGCGTTGCATTGCATGTGCCGCCTCTCACCCAAGGAGCAACAGGTTAACTTAGGAAGTGGGAGAGGGGAAGGATCTCTATGAACAAAACTTGGGCACCAACTCTGCCATGGATCCGCCGGTCAGTCAAAGCTCGACGACCGACTCCATCTTCCCTGTAGGTACTCTTCCAGGGACGTGTTTGCCGTGATGAAGTCGTTGCTGCTCACCGAGGCGGAGTCGTCGTCCACGTCAAAGGCGAGATTGATGTACGACTGGATGTTGGTGTTGTTCTCCGGCGGTGGCGCGAGCGTGACGACGTCGTCTTCGTCGCCATCGCTCTCGTACGATAAACCAACATGAGATCTAGCCCACTTGAGAATGTCATTGTCGCCGTCAAGTAGCTTCAAAACCTGATGTTTACAGATGGAAGCTTGTAAGATGCGAGTACAAAGGAAATACGCATTACGCAACATGATAAATGGCACTATCCATATGCATCACACACGAAATCTCACCACTGCGATATGAGGACGGTGTTGAGGTGTCGGTCTGATGCAGAGCGAAGCGGCAAGTGTCATCCTCTCAATTTCATCGGCATGGCCTTCGGTAGGCAGGCTAGGATCTGCCAGTTGCGTGAGCTTTCCTCCTTGGATGATAGAATTCGCCTATACAACACAAACAACCAAATTCTCTGTTAAAACTACAGGAAGGAACCATTCTTTACAATAGATCAAGCAAATTTTTATTTTCAAACAAACAAGCAGCATGTGACGTTGCATAGGGATGATGCACTTACCCACATAACTAGGCTCTCCTGGCCTTTCGGACAACCAGTGCACAGCGGTTTCCTGCCTGAGACGAGTTCAAGAAGAACAACACCAAAAGCGAAAACATCGATTTTGTCGTTCACCTTGCCATGCATGAAGTATTCAGGAGCCAAGTACCTGGGGTAAGGTATGTATACATACATCAGTAAAGCAAATGTTGCAGCAGAGCATAAAAAAGGCAAAGCTAGCGTGCACATGATCAGCTAACTAACCCAAAAGTTCCTGCTACATCATTGCATGTGATCTGGGGTGTTGCATCAGCGGCCCAAAGCGCAAGGCCAAAGTCTGATAACTGCATCACACAAACGTAGATATCTTGATTCAGCTAATTTGATGCCGCACAAGAACTGAAGCATGTTGTGGAACAGGGTGATATGTTTACCTTTGGCTCAAAATCCTCTGAGACGAGGATATTTGACGACTTGACATCCCTATGGATCACTGGGCGACTGTTGCCGTTACCATGGAGATAATCCAGTGCATGAGCAACACCTACCGCCACATTGAACCTCTCGGTCCAACCAAACATGCTTTTACATTCTTTCTCGCCTACATCACGTTAACAATAAGATGAGTTTTTTCATGGAAACAGCACAGAGAGAAAACAGGTGACACAAGCTATGGAACATACCATGCAGTATTTCTTCTAGGCTGCCTCTTTGCAAGTATTCATATACCAATAGAAGATCATTGTTCTTGAAGGAGAAGCCAGTGATGGATATGACGTTCTTGTGAACGACGGAGCTGACAATCTCGATCTCTGATGTGAACTCCTTCAGTACCTCATCGGAATACTTCAGGATCTTCACTGCCAACTCCTTGCCATTTGTCAAACAACCTTTATAGACTTGGCTCGTGCCACCTTGTCCAATTATACACTCTGCACAAACAAACACCTAATGGCTAAACATAACATGTCTAGGGAAATGGGAATAATAGAAATTAATATGATATACATACCAGATGAAAAATTAGAAGTGATATCTGCAAGCTCATTGTAACTGTACGAAGAATACAGGGATAAGAATTTCTCTTTGAGTGAGATCAGCTCCTCTGGAATTTCTTTATCCAATTCCTCAATCACAACAGAAGTGCCACCTGAATTGCTTCTGGAGGGGATAACTACCCTATCACGCAAGATACGACTGACACTGTTGGTTGAGTCTGGTCTCGTGGTTCTGTGTTCAACATGGACCGGCGAAACAGCTGAATACCTGCTCGGAAGCCGCATTGCCCACTGCACCACAGACATCTTGGGCTTGTCAGACAACGCATCCTGTCGGTTGGGCAATAACTTCTTCCTTAGGAATGGCCAGCCAGTTGCTACTTCTGGTGATTCACGTCGGCAAACCTTAACTGGAACCAATGCTAGTGAAACTTCCTTTGGCGAGGTGTGAGACCTCATTGGCATGGTGACAGCCCGAGAAATGGACCTGTTATCCTTTATACATTCGTCCTGAGATCTCTCTCCTATCAGGGAAGTCAAAAGCTTGCGGTAACTCCTCCTTGGAGTCTCGGCTGCATTCCAGTTACAGAGTTAAGCATACTCATGTCAACCACAGACAGAGAAATGAACAAATGCAAGTGATATTGTTGATTGACTTACGTGCGCTAGTGCTATTGAATGGTTCTTCGTGTGCTGCAGCTCTTTGGTAAATAATCTTGCCATTGTTCACAGCAAGAACCGAGCAACTCGTGGGAACTCTCTTTGCACAGTACTTGGCAACTGAAGTGGAGGAGGATCTGATATATATTTGAAAAGAAACAAGGACACTAATATGAGGAACAAACGAATTTGGACCAATTTAACAACAAGGAGTGGAGAATGTGCCAGATTCAGTACCCAAAGGACCGAGAATTCTTCGCGACACCGAGGATGAGATGTGCAGCACCACATGAAGCCGCCTCTTTAACCAGAGTTTTCCGGATAGACGATCCTGCGCAGACCTTGAGCTCCAAATTGATCTGCCGAAGGTAAGTGGAACAACAAAGCGATGAGAATTTTGAGGAGGAAAAACTTTTAAAAGAGAGAGAGTTAATTTTGAGGCAAATTCCCGGTGGTAGGATCAAAGGACTACAAAGTCCTGGTCCCTCGACTTGACAAGCAGTGGCAGTAAAAATTAAATGGTTGGGGGTGAAAATTAAGAGCTGCCAAAATTTCAAGCCACCAAAACTGAATGAAAACACAAGGGTTGGACCACCCGGTAAGCTATTGTCAGCATCAAATGGTACGGAAGAGGTGGAAAGTTTTAAGTTTGAGCTAAAATCGGATGGACCAGCAAATTAATGACGGGTCAAATTGGGAGCTCTCCGTGACGGAAAAGGCAAGTGCTTGGATGAACCGCAGCCATTGAATAGGAATCCGGAAGTTACTCTCGCGAATAATAATAAAGTAGTGGTAACAAAAAATTGAGAGCGTTTTGGGAAGCACGGAGGGACGGACCTGCTTGAGGTTGCAGAAGCCGTCGTAAACGGCGAGCACCGTCGCGAGCGAATCCGCGGCCTTCCTCCTCTCCTCCAGCCCAGCCCCTCCTGCGCCTGCTGAATGAAAAGGCAGGAAAAGGAGGAGATTAATCTCATGACAAGACCGAAGGAAAATTTTCGCGACCACGGAACTCGAACTTGGTAAAAACCGACGGCGAGGAAATTAGAGACACGGGTGACCGGCGGCGCTGGGCCGTGGAGAGGGGAGGGACGCACCGGCGGCGACGTGGAGGGCGACGACGCGGTCGCCGGCATTGGCGACCTTGACGAGCGCCCACGTAAGGAGCTCGCGGCTGGCGGCGTCCCACCTGATCCCGACCGCCACCGTCCTCCCGCTAGCTCCGGCCGCCTCCGGCGGCGCCTCGGACGGCGGGCGGTGCCGGCGCGGCGTCGCGGCATCGGAGCGCTGGCGCGCGCCGTCGGGGACGAGGAGCCTCATGGCGGGCGGCGTCACGCTCCCTTCCGCCTCCGGCCGCTGCTTTTCGATTCGCGTTCCACTTGACTTGCCGCGGAGGACAGCGAGGGATGGGGAGAGAGAGAGAGAGAGAGAGAGAGAGGAGCGTTGCGTTGTATCGGGGGGCGCGTGGGAGTGTGGGGAGGACGACGATCCCATGGGGAGGGGGCCCTGCGTTTTATGCGGCTTTGTATTGGAGTATATTTTTGTTTGCTGGGCCTTCGCGGTTAAGTAGAGGACAATCTTAACGGCGCTTAGAGACATGCTTAGTTGGTCACTATATTTCCGAACTGAGGTATTTATACCTCGAAAAAATAGCGATTTACTATAACTGCTCCTTATAAATCCATGCCAGTTTATGATGTCTACTCCCCCATCGTTAAAAGAGTGTACTTCCAACAGTCAAATTTTTTTTACGTTTGACCGTATTACACAATAATAAACCAACATTCACGTCATCAAATTACATTAGATTCATGATAAGATATATTTTCGTTATATACTTATTTGGTTTCACAAGCATTGATATATTTTTGCACAAACTCGGTCAAACTTTAAGATAGTTTGACCCTCCAACAAAGTTCTTTCAAGGACGGAGGGAGTACTATGAATACACGCGAAATTGAAATTTTAGTTGGCTAAAGGATAAAATAGACATTTTATTAGTATTTTTTTGCGGGGTATAATTGGGCAATGTCCATGAAAAATATGTTAACTAATTTTTTTGGAGGCTTTGTTCATGTTGCCTTGTCTGTGGATGGTTCCTTTTTGATTGAGAGTTGGGCGGCGGCGGCAGGCATGATCGTGCAGCGATACGATGGGTCCATCATTTTTTGCAGCTTGTCGCGATTTGTGTTTAACTACAATGACGCCCTGAAGGTTGAAATCCGTGCAATCATGCAGGGGATGGCTTTGGCGCTACAAGCCTACAACACTCTAGCTCATCGTAATTGTCTAATCTGACTCTACGAAGGCCTTATCTTGTATTACTGGCGATGGTCTTATTCGTTCGGCGTATGGTCATCTTGTTGCAGAGATCAAAGCTTTAATGATAGATATGGAGTTTATTCCTCAGAAATTAGTAGGGTACAAAATAGAGTTGTCGATTGTTTGACGAAATATAGTCGTACGGAGTGTATCATGCTATGTGGTTGCATCAAGGACCCCTATGTATCGAGGAACTTTTGCCTCGTGACAGTAACTACAATCATGAAATAAAACTCCCTTTACCCTGCATAAAAAAAACATTGTACATGTGTCAGATGGTTAGGTTCCTTGTGGTGGAACTAGCCCACCAAGGTTCAAGTGCTAAACTTGTCATTGGTGCTCGTATTTTTCTTTTATTATTTCAATCTTTCGGCGATGTTCGTTCGGTGGGAGGAGATGTTACCGTCGACTTCGAGGCGTCTATGGTGACTTCGCCAATCTCAAGATGTTGTGCCAACTCAGTATCTCGAAGGCGCTCGTACGAATAGGATGCGCGTGTGTGCTTTTATAGGGATGAGTGTATGTGAGCTTCTGCGATTGTATTGTGCTAAAAGAATTGAATATGTGTCACGAAACTTAGTAAAAAAATACATGCATAGTAGGAAAATATGAAAAGCAAAAAACATCCAGATTAAGGGAGGACCAGGTCCATGTATTTTTGTTGGTAAAAATAAATAGCATTTATGAGTTGAGCAAACCTTACAAAGTGAGTTGTTGTACAATATTTACTACTGTGCAATTCACTTTAAAATAAAATTCACCATGTGAATTTTATGTGGCTACAGATGATCATATTCTAGAATCAAAATTTACAAACATATTTGAACTTGCTTGTTTTTCGTTTAGTATATAACCTTAGGAGAAAATTTATGATCCTTCCACTTACCTCTCGAGAGGTAAGAGGAGAATTCAAATCTAGGGGTCTAGTCGTTAAGGGTAATTTGGCTATACTAATGGCAAGTCTAACAAGTTTGAAAATAATTATAAATGTAAATGTTTGCTCTTTTTCAAGTATAGAGATTTCCATACGCTATGTTTGTTTTCTTTAACTAATTTTAGTTCCATGTAACTTGTAACATATGACATGAATATGAATCTTATTTTAAAATGTGCCTAATTTTTTGCTTTACCACGTGATTGGTTGTACAAGAGATATACTTCATATTTCTTAAAGATATGTTAAATACATAAGCCATTGTTCAGGTAAATTTCTTGTATGCATTACAAACGTTATAAAATAGTTTGTCTCAATTGCATAAGTAATTAGTGATACACATACTTTTTTTTGAAACATTTAATACACATACTTGGTATACTTATGTAGCACCTAAAATTGTTGTTACAACTTTATATACTTATGCATGTGCTTTAATGCCATAATTCACTTCCATGTTTGTATGAGTACAAAAATACATATTAGACCTATACTACCACAGTACTTGTATATTTTTTAAACACAATACTTATACTTGCCACTTGATCGAAAAAGAATTGAATGGTTCATAGTATTAATTTGGGAACATCATAAAAACCTATATGTTTCAATTAGTGTTTTCCGAAAAAAATTGAGGGGAAGTGCTTTCCGATTTTATGGTAGGTTGCTGGTGTCTACTAGCTGCTTTGGAAATTTCGGTTAGAATCGGATGAACCTCGGGGCGGGGGTGTCACACATGGGAAGATGCCTCACCCCACCCATATGCACGATATTACACTGTCTTGTTCCGTTGTTAATGGCTCTGTCTGTTGTGTGTGGCTTCGTACCCTGACCCTGAGTGACTGCGCGCAGTATGGCGCTGACTTTGGCGAGCATGTGATGTCTCCATGTTCGATGACATGAGAGTCAGGATGCCTGCATGCATGTGCGCCCGCCAAGGGTAAAAATGAAAAGAAAAAAAACATTTACAGAAACCAAACTTACTCTGGGTTGAATCCAAATTCACTAGCACTGGACTTGAATCCTGGCCCCTTATTTGTTCCGTACGTCCAGGTCTCTCGTGGAACGCGCGCTGACCACTGACCGGACGTGGTCAGGTCATGGACGGTTCAGCATGTTTCCACCCCTCTCCGTCTCGGCAGTTGGCTAGCGCGCCGCGTCGAGGTGTTCAGAATCGATCCGGTCATCACCGGACATTATATCCAGGGCCAGGTTACAAAGACAACTCCAACGCACGACCCAAAGAGGGTTGGCGGCCCCTGCCAGACCGGAGGCGGCGGCGGCGCCTGCCCCACCACCTCCCGTGGCTCCTACTCTGGCTCTGGTGGCCGTGGCGGCGTTGGTGACCATGGCCTGACACCCAACGAGTTGGCCATCTCCGGCGCCGTGGACGACCAGCTCCACCGCTAGCTCACGAGACGCAGGATCCACGTGGCAATGGGAGGCTCCTCCACTACCTCCTCCTTGACGACCATGTCCAGCTCCGGGATGGCCACGTCGCCGGTCGCAGAGAGGGCCAACTGGATTTCGAGGTCCCCCCATTGGCGCTCGTCGTGGGTGTTCATGGAGTCCTCCATGACACGCCCCATGAGCTCAGCCTCCTCCTCCTCGGTCATGGGAGGTGGCGGTGGCTAGGACGGGGACGAACATGGCATTGGCGTGAGGCCGCGCACACGCCTACGCTCGCGCATTTGGGGCGGGCTCTCAGCACGAGCAGGACGCGGTCGACACGGGCTCGGAGGACGGCAAAAAAGGATTGCCGCCGCAGGTCGTGCTCGTCGCGGAGCCACTTATCCCATAGCGTTGAATCAATGGCATACCTGGGGGTGTAGAGCAGATCCGACGGGAGACGGGAGCGGCGACGTTCGATCTCCTCGCGGCAAGCGCGCCCGCTCACCGGCACCGGTAGGATTGGCACCCGATCCACCGAGAGATGCCAATAGTCAGGGAGGTGGGCATCTCCCCACGGTAATGGCGTCGCCATCTCCCAATAACGCTGGCAGATGTCGGCGCCGACGTAGGGCCATCTGCGTTGCGGGGGGCCGGCGGCGCGATGGCAAACACAGGTAGAGCAGGTGGTGCGGGCGGCTCGGACCTGGTGGAGCGGTGGCGACCAGAGGAGGAGTCGGCCTCATGGTCGTGCTTCCCCTTGCCGATCCAATGCCAGCCCATGGCGCCGGTGAAGAGGTGGATGAGAGGGATGGGCCGGCGGCGGCTAGGGTTTGCTAGCTTGTGTCCGGGTCGAGGAGGCAGGCGGGCTCCGCCACGCGTCCCCGAGGCGGACGAGGAGCAAGCGTGTACCCGTCCGTTCGGCGTTCGTGTGGACTGCCGGAAATGGGGCGAGCCGGACACCAAACGGACAAAAAATACGGATGCGGTCGCACATTGGGCCGTGTCATCTATCCGTCTGGGCCCAGACGGACAAATACGGACCGGATGGGGTCGTATGTTTTAGTTGCCCTAATGATCCTCCGTCGCAGTTCAGGTTGTTGGAGTTAAAGGCTGTTTGGTTCTAGGCCTAAGAGTGTCACACTTTGCTACTCCCTCTGTCCGGAAATACTCGTCGGAGAAATGGATGTATCTAGATGTATTTTAGTTCTAGATGCATTCATTTTTATGCATTTCTCCGACAAGTATTTCGGGACGGAGGGAGTACAATGTTGTCAAACTTGCCTCAGCTTAGGAGTTGTTTGGTTCCTAATCACACCTTGCCACACTTTACCACATCTCATTTTAGGCAAATTTGATCAAGTTAGGTGACTGTTTGGTTCTAGCCACACCCAAGGCAAAAAAAATATGAACAATGAAGCCCACATGTCATAGACACAAAAAGTGTGACAAAATTCCCTTAGGCGAGCCAAAGTGTGGCTAACACAACTAGAGCAAATCAAGTAAGGCAAGTGTGGCAAAAATAATGTGGCAATATATGGGAAAGATAGTCACAATCCAAACAGCTCCTTAGTTCTTCAAAATGAGAGCCACGAGTTGGCAAGTCTAAGAGAATCTTACGACATTTGTTAAGTGTATGTGATGTTGGACCCTAGTGTGGCTTGTCTAAGATGTGATTTGAATCAAACACATCTAAGTTGATCAAACTTGCCTAACTTTAAACGTGACAACCTTAGGTAAACTTAATCTTAAACCAAACAGCGAAAATTCTTTTGCATGTGTCCAGTTCTAGAGTCAAAGAAGAAGAAGACATTCTTGGTGAAAACCTTGGAGTTCGTTGTGCTACTTGCTCTCTACTGCCGTCTCCGGGAGTATCAATCAAATCTACTAGTAATGGCTAGGCTGCGGGGATGTCAATGTCCACTATCTTTATGTGAAGATTGATCCACTATATACTACCAGTAAACTTAGCCTACTACTACTAGTATACCTACTGCTGCTCGTACTAAACGTGGCTAGCTACATGTAATCCGGAGATGAGTTAACTAATCCCCCTCCGCGATTTGATCTGGCAATCCAGATACTATCTCGTGGTGGCCGGAGACGAGATGACGCGCGAGCCAGCTTGGACGGATCGATCCGGCCTAGTACAGCTAGCGTCACGTCACCGGCATCGGCATCCGCATGCATCCCCTCCCCGTGAAGTGATCATGTGCGGCAACGCTCCGTCGATCGGCCACGGAGAAGATCCACGGACAATGACATCGAGAGATTACTCCACCCACGAGCGCGTGTTGCCGTGTTCTATCCAAAAAGAGCAGCCTTTTTCCCGCGGTGTTCTTCAGTCTAACCAACTAACTATAACTTGCCAATCAAAAGAGCACTTTCGAATCTTCTACCAACTAAGGATTGGATGGTTAAAGAGACAGTAGTATCTCCAGCTTAACAGAGTTCAAGCCCTCTCGCGTTATTTCTGGATTATTTCAGGATTTCCAGCGACGCGCTTTTAGTGCGAGGAGGCGATGCCGTCGACGACGAGGCGCCTACGATGACTTCGTATATCTCAAGATGATATGTCGGCTCAATCTTTCGAAGATGCTCATAAAAGTAGGGTGACATGTGTGCGTTCATATGGGTGAGTGTATGCGTGTATGTATGAGCGCTTGCATCTGTACTGTATAAAAAAAAGAATCTACCAGGTTTGTTTACCATGGCGGTTGAGCCGGTTTGATATAGGATTTTTATAACCAGCGAGTGTTCGCTCGGATGGCATGGCAAATCGAACGATTTTCATGGCAATTTATGTTGTCTGTGGATGGCAAATTTCTCAAGCAAGCATGGCAAGTTCATCCAGATTATTTTTCTTGTCAGGATATGTCATGCTTCATGAAGGGATTTGCCATCCTCACGACACCTAAAATTTCCTATAAAATGTTTGTTTTGTCATGCCTTCCTAGTGAACGTCAGCACAATGAAAAAAATTCTTAATGTATACTCCAATGAAGACTTCAACTCTTTTCTCGCGAATACAAAAATGAAAAGTTCAATTCAATTATTACAGTCACAACACATGCATGAAGCGTTTAAATACTGTACACATGACGATTGAGAGGAGATTCTGCGTTTTTAATAACCACCAAAGGCTTGGTTTTCATTTAGGTTGTAGACGTAACATCCTCACCTTTCCTTTTGACGGCTCCTATCCCTAGACATCGGCCTGTATGTTTGTATTTTGTATACACAAAATCTTCAAAGCCTTTTAACATATCAGATCTGTTTATCTCCACTACTATTAAATAAGCGAGTTGAGGCGGAAATATTATATCTCAGCCACATATCCACCATCCATCGTGGACCGGACTGCCCCAATGTTTTATTACATCAAATTCATATATTTACTACTTATTTTTTATCATCTTCACAACACAATAATTGCACCTTAATTATACCTTCATTAGGAAAAAAAATCATCACACCATATATCACATAATTGAAAAAGAGACATCAGCGATCATCTCCACAACACCCTAATCGAGATTAATTATACCTTATCATGTAACTCAAAAACACATCAACCAAAATCACGCGTCGCACATCTCTCACCACTGTATCTCCTCCCCTAAAACTGCCTCCACTCAGGTAAAAAATGTTAAGTTTCATTCACTAGCCAACGTAATCAAAAGTCTGAACTGATGGAAAGGGCTAGTGCAATCCACATATACTGTAACACCCCCTCTCACGTGTAACAGGGAAGACAAGTCAACACGTCCAACCGGAAGAGAGCGACGGCGCACGAAACTCACGCATGACTCAAGAGGCCTATACGTGGACACAAAGGGAGGCGGCAACAATTTTTTAGATAAATTGCAAAAGCCAGGACTTGAACTCAAGACCTTAGCTCCGATACCATGTTAAGCTTCATGCACTAGCAACGCAACCAAAAGTCCGAACTGGTGAAAAGGGCTAGTGTAATCCACATAAACCGTGTGCCCATGCTCGCGTCGTCATCGACGAACCTGCGCCGGCGGCCTGCCATGCCTGTCTGGCTCTCTCCCATCACATGAGGCTCCCAACTCGACTACTTGCACTATTCACTGATGGCCCCACACTCCTGCCGCGCCCGCCGGCCACCCCTAGCCGTGAACGGGCACACCCATCTATCGTGCCTTCGACCTCTAGACTCACAACACCTGCTGCTCCCGCCGGTGCAACCCTTGCCGCGACCGAACTCATCACGCAAAGCCACTTCGGCCAGCATGTCTCAATCAAAACCTGCCAGGACTGGACACATCGTCCGCCTGTGTCCATAGCTTCCGTCCAGCTCGAGCAACACATGTCGGTCGCGCTCCTATTTGCTCTGCCCGCCTAGGTCCAGTTGCTTCATCGACGTCGGGTCACCGAACAAAAACATCCCATGTCAACCTAGCTATAAAGTTTATCTATTTTTTAAAGGTATGCATATGCTTTTTCAGAAAATGTTATCTCTTTGTGTTTGTTCACCCTTAGATCTCTTTTTCCCCTTTCGTTCCAGAAACTTCTAGCATATTAGCTAATGTTATGCGTATTTTGTTACATGTTTGATAGACCTACAATTGTCCGCTGTGTTGTGGATGCTTTATGTTGATTTTACGTTGTTCATACATGTTTGCTAATTACCCCTGAGCAGCCTAGCAGCTAGTCGACGGGTCGCGGCGGCGATAGTGGTTATCCAGCAGTCGAGGGAACTTGATATATATTTTTATTTTGTTTGGGGTGCTCTGTACTTCTGCTCACTTCTATAATAGATTTGGGTCATTTTGCCGGACATAAAGAAGAAGAATAGACTCCTAATATATTTTAATTTGGTGAGTCCTCCAACGGGGAAATACTAGTCTTAACAATTCACACATCATACTAAAAAGAAACTTGTAGATCAGTGTGGAACAGTATCAGTGGAAATAAGCAAAAAGCTAGTTAGATAAACCATAAGTAGATTGACGGAAATATACATTAAAAACGAGATCATTGATGATAATTCAATGCATATTGCTTAAAACGCCTTGTGCAAACATAGGTCAAACTGATAGTGACAACTTCACAATTTAAGCTGATACTATATCTCGGATCCAGACCACGTTTCAATATGCTATGAAACAAGTGTCGTGCACGGCAACTTAAACGGTCGATGAATTAGACAGACAATTAATCCAAATTTTTGATGAACTTTATTTGTTGGATTAGTTTCAGCGGTGTGTTTTATCAAGCGCTCTAATCTGGCTTCTACGATCAGCCATGTGCGTGATGATCATCTTTCTCTAAACAAGTGGTAGGAGTACAGTAGTAGCAGCAACGGCTGCTAATGGTATAGGTCTCCGCTCTCCAATGGAAGCTTCAACAGAGAAATAAAAAGGACCATTCAATTCCATACTGATTTCTTCAACTACCACGAGCGCACAACCTTTCTCTATTGGCTGATCAAATTAATAATTTACCCCCCTTAAAAGAATAGCGAAGATCTCATTGGATGGTATTATTGCATTTTGTTTTCAAAATTGAAAAGCGAGAATGATTACGTTGCCCTTTACTTGAAAACTTCCAAAAGGTGGTACGTACGGGGTTCCTATTCCGAGTTTGAACAACAAGCTAACAGCCAACAACCCGGTAGAGAAAAAGAAAAGAAAAGAAATACATCGTAGTGATCACGTTGCTCCTTCTATTGAATTTTGTATCTTTTTTTGGAACATAAATTTTGTATCTTTATTACTGAATTGAATGAATTTGGGTTATCCAGAACAACGGTCAAATCACTTTGGCTACCTTTGACACTTTGGTTTGATTGATGACAATGCTGGAAATTAATAAGAAAAAAAATCTCCCAAGGAAGTGACAAAAATATCTCTTGGCTTGTCGGAAATTTACGTGCTTTGTACTTCATCATATAAGCTCACTAAGGGCATCTCCAATGCAGACCCGCAAATTTGCTTCGTTATCTGTCCACAGACATCGATGCCATAGGCCGTCATCCAACGCTGATCGCATACATTTCAAGCCGCATTTAAACTAACTGGACGAAATTATGTAAACCGTCCGATATTCATCAAAGTTCGGATAAGAAATAGCACAAATCATCCATACATAGCATGCAAATAAGTCTAGTACAACAATGTCTTAAATTCGGCGAGATTAACCGGATGTCCAACAAATTTTTCATCAACGGATCATGTTGCCCCACACATATTGTGCCTTCAGCTTCATCAAACGGTGTGTGTATGTAAATGGTCGTCCCTCTGTTCATGGTACATCACGGCAGTGCGCGTGGACTACATAATGTATAGACAAACATTGAGTGAATGAATGGTTTAGACAAGTTCAACAAGAAGAAACAAAACTTACGATCTCCTCCTCTGCCGCGTGCAATGGTCACCTTGCCTCCACCTGACCAACCACGTGACAAAACTTGGTGATGCTGGTCTGGATAGCGTAGCAGTGATACGATAATGACCTGACATTGCATTCTTGAATGATGTGCATGTCATAGGGCGCAATGTGCTTTCGTGCGTGAAATGATTCATGCACTTGCTGCCAGAAGGCCCCCCTACTCCTGCCTACAACATCCGTGGATACGACCAACCACGCATCGCACAACAACTCATCCTCCATGGTCGAATACCCCGCCATCCTTCGTACCCTGAAAGAGCAACATGGCATCCGAAATTAGCTAAATGACATTTGACCGAACACCTGCTGGACGTGGTGTCCGCCATGGACGTCCCCGACAGGGGGGCGGAGTGTACCTGGGTATGAATGGCTCTAGGGTGGAGAACGTCGTCGTAAAGGCGAGCGGATGCGTCGGTGCTGATTGCGGACATCTGGCAATGCCTCTATGGCGACCGGAAAGGTACAACAGCGGCATCGGAGGTAAAGGGTGTGGATGCAAAGTAGGAGGAAAAAGGGGCGGAGTGAAAGGAAATAGGACCGGGAGGGGGATGTAGTGGGCCTCGGGAGTCGGAGTCTTATGTGGCTGCTGTCTGAACTCT